>NW_008346803.1:228013-231207 GCF_000622305.1 Nannospalax galili
TATATATTCATTCTACAATTTCTGTTTCTTTAGAGCACCCTGACTAATACAATATGCTTTCGCCATAGCCCGTTACTACATCCCTGATCTTGAAAGTAAGAACCTATTGATGAAATATTAAATGCGTCAGACAGGACCTGGGAAAAATGAAGTTGGTACTGACCTAGAAACCTCCTTCCCAAGGTATAATTTTCATGGCACTAAGGATGCTATGTAAGCTAACAAGTTAGAAAAACAATCAATAATCCTACCAGGCTATAAAGTCTACAAGCTACAGCAATGACTATCCTACCAAGATATCAATAATAATAACAATAATAATAATAATAAATAATAATAGTAATAAAGGCACTTTTATCTTGTGGTTAACAAACAGCTCTTTTTAAACTTGAGTCCTGCTCAATGAGAAGAAATTCATGCCTGGCACTGTAAGCCTAGCAAACAACACATGGCTAGAAAAGTCATAGACCCTATAGGGAAATGTACTCCTATTATTTTCCCAGACTAGTACAATTTCTACCTGTATTCTAAATACTTATCATTATATCTGTAGAGGAGTGTAGCTCTTACCCTTCATTACAAAAAGATTTTTGTGCAGCAGACATTCACAGTGAGTCAAATGAGAGAATAAGTGAAGTTGGGTTGACTAACCCCACTGGTACACCTAAAATGCCACCCCTACACCTAAGGGTCAGGGAACATCATGACAGCTGCTGTGAACTAATGTCCTCTAGATATGACACAATGGTTCTTGTGTAAATTTCAACAATATAATTGCTTAAACAACACCCACATAATGACTCCACTAGGTGACATGCCAAAAAGGACATGTAAATTTTAGAAGGTCCCACCTCTTATATGAAGAGCTACAGATGATCAATGAGACACAGATTATCAGCTTTCTCCAGGGATAAAAGCCCTGACAGTTTTTTTCTAACCCTACATGTTCAGCACTAAATAAATGTATACAGGAGAGAGAGAGAGAGAGAGAGAGAGAGAGAGAGAGAGAGAGAGAGAGAGAGAGAGAAACTCGGGGTGGGTCTTCTTATGTCAGTTGTTGTAGCTCACAGAATTCACAGTTGGACAAGGCCGATGATTACTTTTCTGGTATCATGCATATCATTTTCTAGTCTTATGAAAGCTACCAGTAGAGATGAAACTTTGACGTCAGAACCAGTTTGATTCTCCTTGTTTGTTCTACAACTCATATATACACACACACATACAGTGTCATCAGCAATAGGCTCTTACCATGACACTGTGGTGGGTAACCAATAGCAATGACCAGTATTGTTTGAGTGTCTGTGGGACACCTGGTCAACAGCTTCAAAAGAGGGAGCCTATTCTAGGCATCAAGGCCTTTCTTTGAGCACTGAGCCTGTAGTGTCTAGCAGGGGCAATGTCTCCATAATTATCATATTTAAATCATGGTCTATTCTTCAGAAAACTTTAAAGTGACACATTATGACTCTATACCAACTCAACTCCTTTTACTTAAGAATGATTATGAGAAAGGCACATTTAGCAAATAGAAAACAAATGGCATAATCACTCACGGAAATAAAGAATGCAATTTGATTAACGGTTGAAAATTTAAATTCATTTTACACTCCATGTCTACATTTTTATGAAATTCTACATTTACAAATGCACTCTATTTCCCATTTTCCTGACTTTTAAAGAGAAGAGAGTCATTGTTCAACTATGACAATATATTTAGTTTAAGATGGCAATTACTCCCAAATTGTGACAGCTATTGATATCCTGAAACCATTACAAGTATGCTTTTAAAACTTCATCTCATTAGTTTATAATTGTAAGACTTTCAATTTTATATTGATACCCCCTTCTTAACAAAGAGAGAGAAATGGTTTACAGTTCTAGCATTAAAAATGCATGAAATAACATCAATTCTGTAAGAAAGGAAGAATATTTAATTCATTGGCAATCAGTCAAATTTATACACAATTGTAATAATTTCTACAAATTCTGATGAATACTTGCAATGTCAAGATAGTTTATGCTTTGAAATAATCTTCCTAATAAAATTATAGGTTTATCAAATTAGCTTATGATTAAATCAAACTACATTAAAGGATCTTTGTTATAATCTGGATATTATTTTACAAAAAGGGTATGCCAGCTGTGTCTATGGAACTATGGTTTGCTTCTAAATTTAATCATGTTTTTTAGGAGCAAACTTTTCAAATTCTGCAATTTATCATTCAAAAATCAAAGAGGAATAAGACAATCATAAAATCACAATCTAAATCATTTCTTTTTCATGATCAAAATATTCTTTGATCTTGCTTTGGAATTAAACTCTTTATCATTGGTTATATCATACTTTTTCTCTGGTTGTATGTCTTATGCTTTGTTTCAAAGGACCATAATTAGTTATAGTAGTTACTATCATAATTTAAGACTATAAAATATAATTAATGATCACAAAATATTTTATCTCACTTATAATATTGCTCATGTGAGAGTCTTAAAGTGAGTTTTACAAAGTGAGAGACAAGTGAACAAAATCAAATCACAACCATGCAGCTAAAATTCTTTTTCATACAGTTTATGTCTGGAATGCAATTCAGTTAATTATTATAAGCCAATAAATGTGATCAGAAGTATGTTACCACAGTTCAGCCCAGTCATAAAGTTAACCTCACTCAATAGGCCTTTGTCAGTAAAATCATTTCAATTTTCCAAACTCTTTACTTGAAAGAGAGATTAACACAAAAAATGTCAAAGCTTAAATGAAACCAAGAAATACAGTATCTAGAAAAATCTGTCTCCACCCATGGAGTTCAATTCATCTACCTGGTAGATTATGGTATATGCTCCAGTATTCTTTTAATTCAGGAAAAGCCATCAATCTTTCACCTGGACTGTTGTACATAAGTTTTCTCACTATAACACAGGTTTGTTTTCACTCTTTATCCCTTGGTTAGAAGAACTCTCCTTTCCATTGACAAATGGTAACGTTTTATTTTCAATAGGTATTCCTGAGTTTTTCACATTTTTTTTCATTACATCAGCATTGACATATTCAATAACAATTTTCTGAGCTACGATGCATCTCTTACAAAATTAATTGTACATTTTTAGGTTTACTGTTGAATTATTACAGTTATACAATATTGTACTCAGTATAAACCCTATAAGACATAAAATTAAATGAGGTTTTAACGTTT
>NW_008346803.1:232014-233020 GCF_000622305.1 Nannospalax galili
TTATACTTCCCTTTTGGGTGTTTAAGGACATACAATTGGACCAGATAAACTGATTTGTTTTTACTCTTGAGGTCGTTTGAGGATCTGTTCCTCAGGGGTCCCATGGGCTTGGGAGGAGCCCCTGGCTCCTTTCTTTTACCAGTTCCATCTATGTGAAGATAAGTCAAAGGTCCTGCTCGACCATTGATGGCTTCTCATGGAAGCAGGGAGGAAATGATTCTTCCGTGTTGACCCTCCTCTTTATAGACTAGACACTGGTTGGGGTCTCCTTGGTCTCCTTGATCAGGAGGTCAGATGACCCACCACCATTACAGGACATTTTGCGAGATGCTCATAGTCCCTGGGAACTAATCAACCTAGGAGGGCAAGGAGCAAAAAGTGTCCTTTGTATCCCTCTGACCCAATTAGTCTCAAGGTATGTCTGTTAAACATCCAAGAAGGTTAGTTCCACCATTCTGGCATTTTTAATTACTGTGTGTCCTTGAGATAAATCTTGGGTAATGACCAGTTGGTCTCAAATAATCCTTATCTAGAGATATATTTCTTGATCTGTTATGTATAATTTGTCAGTAGATTGTAGGAATAATATGTGGTTCACTCTGGTTTTCGTGACTGGCTAGGTATTGTTTCTCTCTTGTATCGTCTCCACCCTCTATCATGGTTTTCCAACTTAAGGTGCCCCCACTTCCCCCCCATTCTTCCTTACTAATACCTTTGCTCCTATGATCCTACATCTGTTGAACTGCTTCTTTCTCATTATCCCCTAAGTTCCTCATCTACCCTTAACTCCCCCCTCCCTTAAACTAACCCAATTTTTATCCATATCTCCCTTATTAAGGTCTGTTGCCTACTATTCTTCTCCTTCAGGTTATTTCTTTTCCTTTACCTCACTGTTTCCTTACCCTTGTCCTGGTTCCTGCAGTTATGTCTGTTTGCATACTTATTTATCAGAGTCTGATCCTAGGATCCACATATGAGGGAGAACATATGTCGATTTTTTTCTGAG
>NW_008346803.1:236727-246452 GCF_000622305.1 Nannospalax galili
TTCCAATGTGGGTCAGTTTTTTTCAGGCTTTCTCCTTAGATCTGGAATCTTCTAAGAATGCTTTTGGCCTCATGAACTTGGGTGTTGGACTGACCTGAGACCCTGGCCATGGCACCACACAAGCATGCAAAGGCAGATAGCATGGGAAATTGCCCCAAGATTTCCCAGGGAGTGGATTGAGTAGCTGGGTTGTACTGGATGCAAAGGAGCAGGGAGAGGAAAGGTAAGCCTTGGAGCCCCAGAAAGAGGCTGTCAGCCCCAGAAAGAGGCTGGCGGGTGTTGCAGGACCAGGGAAGTAGAGGAGGTGAGGGCAGGGCCAGGTCTAGAAGCATTGCTCCTGGGGCCCAAGGAAGGCAGTAAGTTGGTCTGGATGAAAAAGATCAGGAAGCAGTATTGGTTCCCCTGGTGTCTGGGGACCCAAGACTAGGAATGGCACAGGGCCCAAACTAGGAGTAGAGAACAGCCGGGGAGATGGAAGGGTGAATGTGGCTGGGGGAGTCAAGGCGCCAAGGGCTGCGCTATAGACTTACCCCAAGAGGCCTGAGGATAGGAGAGCAGGCTAGGAGAGTTAGACAGTAATGCAGTTCCAGGGAAGCAGAGAGAGGTGAGGGCGGGCCCAGGTCCAGAAGCAGTGCTCCTGGTGCCCAAGAAAGGCACTCTAAATTAGGTTTTAACCTTTAGAAAAGATCTCCATTTCATTATTAAAATACAGAATTTTATACAGAAAACTTCATTTTTAATGCAATTGACATTAAGATGTTTGCACATATGTTTCTAATCTCTATGTATCAGATTATTACTAGTCAAATTCATTTACTTTCTGAGCTCCTTGGCATCTGAGCATGGATATAAAGTCATCAGGTAGATTTTAATGGTAATGTTTTTCACATCTACTAATTGTTAAGGAGCAAATTTTTATGCTTTGAAGAATTATCATTATTTTCTTTTTTTAAAATTTATTTATACATCCACTTCCCAGAGAGCACCCTCCAATATACAGCATTGACATATTCAATAATGATTTCTAGAGCTAAGATGCATCTTTTTCAAAATTGGCTGTAAATTTTTAAGTTTACAGTTGAAGTAATACAGTTATACAATATTGTACTCAGTATAAACCCTATAAGACATAAAATTAAATGAGGTTTTAAACTTTAAAACAGATATCCTTTTCATACAGAAAAATTCATTTTAAAACAATTGACACTAAGATGCACATATGTTTCTAATCTCTATATATCTGATTATTGCTAGTTACAGTTGGTTACTTTCTGAGATCCTTGGCATCTGAGCATGGATATAAAGTCACCAGGTGGATTTTAATGGGAATATTTTTGACATCTACTAATTATTAAGGAGAAAATTTTTATGCTTTGAAGAATTATTTTTTTTCCTTTTTTTATTTATTTATACATCCACTGCCCAGGTAGTAACCACCCATAGCCTCCCTACCTCCACTAGAGCCCTTATACTCTGATATCCATGCTACTGTCTGCTGTGTTGTCAGCACCCCCAGCCATTCCCCACTACTTGCCCTTCTCATGAATCTAGTCAACCTATCTAGAGGTCTTTATTTTAGGAGGGTCAGCCATTCCTCATCTAGTGATAGTCAGTTGTCAATATTCCTTTGGATAAGATTGGGGTCTGCTGTTCAATTTCCAAGTTCTATCCTGGGTTTCTATCTGGGAATCCCTTTGGCCACCCTGGTCAACAACTCAAAAGAAGGTATCGCTTGTCTGGCATTGTTACTTGTTATAGCCTTTAACTATGCATATGGACTCTTATGAAATTATATATGCCTCTTTATCTTTGGTTATACTTCCCTTTTGGGTATTTAAGGCCACATAGTTGGTCCACATAAACAATTTTATTTTTACTCTTAAGGTCATTTGAGGATCTGTACATCAGGGGTCACATAGGCTTGGGAGGAGCCCCTGGCTCGTTTCTTTTACCAGTTCCGCCTATGTGAAGATAAGTCAAAGGTCCTGCTCGACCATGGTTGGCTTCGCTTGGAAGCATGGAGGAAATGATTCCTCTGTGTTGACCCTCCTCTTTATAGACTGGACACTGGTTCAAGTATATCTGATGGGGTCTCCTCAGCCTCCTTGATCAAGAGGACAGGTGACCCATCACCATTATAGGAATTTTGAGAGATGCTCATAGTCCCCTGGAACTAGTTGACCTAGGAGGGCAAGGAGAAAAAGGCATCCTTTATGTCCCTCTGACCAAATTATTATAGACCTCAATGTATGTCTGTTAAACACTCAAGAAGGTTAGTTCTACGAGTCTGGTATTTTTAATTACTGTTTGTCATGTGGATTGATCTTGGGCAAAGACCAGTTGTTCTCAGATAAATCTTACCTAGACATATATGTCTTTATCAGCTATGTATAATTTGTCAGTAGGTTGTATGAGTAATATGGTTGTCTCTGGTTTTCAAAACTATTTTTAAAACTAATTCAAAGCCTCTTTTAGGTTCTTTCCATTGATAGGTGTAGGAATTGCATTTTGTGAAATAGTAATACATATATAAAACTATGATAAATTACAGATATACTTAATGTGTGTTGGACTTCCTTTATTCAAGGTGAGTACTACAAAAGCCCTAAACTGCTATTATTTGCCTATCATCAATTTATAGATAAGTGTATTTATATAATTGTATGTTTGAGATATAATTTATAATAAAGTGAATATGGAGGAACTTCATAGTAGTTAAGATATGAATACAGAGAACTGTTTGGAAAATAAGTTTTATTTTTGTTCCTAATTATTATATGCTTTGCTAACTGGGTGGCCCATTTTTGTAAAGGGAATCTTTTAGAATTAAACTTATAGTAGTTTATATTCCTAATACCCCTCAGTGTGTTTCCAGCCTGGACACCTACCAAGAGTCTAATACTTAAATGAGGCTGAATCTCCTCTTCCCAGTAGCTATCATTTGCTAACAGTTCCTCTGGTAGGCTTAGAGTTTCTTACTCACTTCCCCTCATCTATGCTAGCATTTTGTCTGGCTGTGCAATGCTGTCACCATTGCTGTGAGTTCATGTGAATAACTGACCAATTGGAAAATTGGGCTTCATTGTGGTCCTCCATTTCCTCTGGCTATTATAATCTTTCCAGCCCCTTTTCTGCAATGATCCCTGAACTTTCATAGGCAGAAATTTGAGGGTCTATGAGACCCCTGGTCAACAGTTTTAAAAAAAAGGAGTCTATTCCTGGTATTGGGCTGTTCCCCTAGTAGCCTGTGTTGTCTAGTAGTAGATACAGTGTCCTACTGTTATGTGGTAACTGCCTCAGTCTCTTCCTATAATGTGTATATGTTTGAGACCAATAAATTTAAAGATTTTATATGTCCTTCTTAATGTTTAAGTGATGACTATATGTCATAAAGCAGTTTCCATGGATTTTAGACCAATAAAACTGTATTTGAATAATGTTCAGAAGAGTAGATCATTTAATCAAATCACTGCACTCATTAAGCTTTCTTCTGAATAAAGAATTGTCCTCTATTTTGTGGATGAATGAAAATGAAGGCAAATAATGGTGAATTATTTAACATCATTACCCAGGAGGAATAGAAAATATATATACACGCCAAAAGAAATCTCAGGCAGTGAACTTCAGATAAAAAAATTCACAGGCGATGCAAGTATGGTTTAGTGAACAGAACCCAATACTGCCTAAAAGTGATGGTTGCTGCAAGTCTTTAGACTCTGCAGCTTACATAAGTAACTCAAACCAGTAAGCCTATTCTCCAACCTATACAATCAGGGTGATATTTAAATTTTGTTAGCATTAGCAAAATAATTTTACTGAATGATTAGTAATCTGCTAAACACATTATAAACATAAAGTGAAGTAAAAGTAGTTCTGACAGTAATGTATAACTATTGGGATATCTCATGTGTAACAAAGGTTAAATAATGTAATGTCAGTGTATTTAATCTGCTTTATTGATATATGCTGGCTATAATGAATGATACATTATTAAAAGGTATAGTTTCAGAAGTTCCCACATCTGAGTATTCTTTTAAGCTCTAAATTCTAGCAATAAAGTGAGCATATTAAACATGCCATAAATTTCCTATTATCCTTTTACTCCCATTCTGGTGACCATTAAGACCTCAGGAGAGAGTTCACTTTCTTTCATGAAAACATACCTTGTATTTGTAGGATAAATGTAATTTATAATATGAAATATTTTGGCTTTATATTCTTCAATCAACATAATTATTTTGACATTCATTTTTCATGTTAAGTATAACAACAATACGTTCCTTTAAATGTTAGCCTGCTTATGGGTATATAAAATTTCAGTCCTTCACTTGTTGATGAATATTTTTGGCTTTAGTAGTTTTGCTATTTTCCAAATAAAGCTGCTTTGAACGTTTCAGTTTATATCTTAGGGTGGACAAATAATTTGCTTGTTCATGTTTTTAAAAAACTACAAAAGTGATTTGCACAGTGGCTATGAATTTTAAATTCTATATTGCATCTGATAAGAATTTTTCATTCTACCCATCCAACTTGGTGTGTAGATTGATTGCTGTAATGTTTTTAACATTTTTATATAAAATAAAATGATACTGATTGTTATAGCCTATTCTGCATCTCCTTTGGTTAATACCTCTTTAATTATTTGGCTAAATTGTTAATGATTTGACTTTTGGTAATTTACATATCATAATATTTAATTCCTTTATTGTCATCACTGCCAGCGGGGGCTGCTCCCCCTTTCTCGTGGGTGCCGCTCCTTTGTTCTCATGGGTGTCGAGGCTTCTCTTCTGCTCGCCCTGGGCTGAGGCCATTCTTCTGCCTGCCCTGGGCTGAGGCTGCTCTTCTGCTCACCTGGTGCTGCCTCCTGTTGACACTGCTTCTGCCCAGTCCTGGACCCCAGGGCTGGTGAGGAGACTGTGTCAGTGGAGCCGCATTCAGACACAGGAGACCAGGTTCAGTGACATAGGTCTGCTTCATTGCAGGAAGGCACAAGCTTATACAGGGATAGTGGTCCAATCACAGCACAGCAAGTAGGATATCTAATTAGCATATCAGATTTAGTGTCCTATCACAGTACAGCAAGTAGGATACCTTATTTGTATAGCAGACTTAGCATCCTATTAGCCTAACAGACTTAACATCCTATCACAGAATAGTGGGTAGGATGCCTCTTTAACATAATGGGTTTCAGATTACAGAGCTTGGATTCCTGGAAACCACATGATCCTGACTGTTGGAATATCTAAATGTTACAATTTTGGATTCCAAGGGTGGTGATTAGGGAATGGCGAGCTCTAGGCACCAGTCTCATGATTTTCCAATGGGAGCAAATGTCACAAGGTGTTCCTTGTGGCTCCAGTGGTCAGGCCAGTTGTCTCAGGCCTGCTGTATGGCTGTCAATAAGACTTTCACCCTAGGCTCAAGCCTGTCTCCCACACTTTATCAGATATGTTATTCAGAAACATTCTCTTGTTATCATCCTGTTTTACTTTTTATTAACAGCATTGCACATTGGAGCAAGAAATTTTGATTTTTATTGAATCTGCATTATATTTTTTGTCTTTGTGTAATCATGCTCTTGCTTATGAACTTAAAAACACTGATGCAATGTCACAAATAATTTATCCTCTGCATTTTTCTAGATGGTTCTTACTTTCATGCCTTCTGTATTAGTCAGGGTTCTCCAAAGAAACAGAACTGGTAGGATGAATAGATGCGTATAGAGATTTATCAGCTTAGTTCACAGGATAGAGTCTGAGTAGTCCGACAATGACTGCAAACACTGGAGAGGCTGAGAATCCATAGTTGCTCAGTCCACGAGACTGGATGTTTTAGTAGTCCCAATCTGGCTCTAAAGGTCTGACAAATTCCAAAAGATCAGCTAGTTTTCAGTCTACAGCAGAAGACAAACTCACCAGTGAGAGAGAAGGCAAGCAGCAAGAAGCCAGGCATTCTCCTCTGCTGTGGCCTTTTATCTGGGCTACCATCAGAAGGTAACTCCCACATTTAGGGTGTGTCTTCCAGCTTCAAATGATCCAATTAAGAAGATCTCTCTTATTTCATTTAATCCCAGATCCAGTCAAGTTGATAGCAGGATTAGCCATCACACCTTCTTTTTATCTCCATCATTCCGTACTTGACAATAAATATGGGTTGACTTTCATTTGATTTTTGTTTTAGAATATCCTTAGTTACAGCATGATCTGCTGAAATGATTCACTACTGAATTTCTTTGGAACCTTTATAAATAAGTAGATTAATTCATTCCTTATCTTTTCTACTTCATTTGCTTTATTCTGGTAGCATACTCCTTCAATTAGAATACTTTAATAATAAATGTGGTCCCAGGCCCTCCCTAGCTTTATTATTTTCAAAATTTTTGATCTTTTCTAAATCTTTGAATTTCCATATGAATTTTAATATCAGTTTACTTATTTCTCAAAACAAACCATTTCAGATTTGGCATAAGATTTCAATAAACTAATACTTTAATTTTGACAGTTATTGTTTACTAACAATAGAGAGTACAACAGTAACATGTTCCCTAGCAATTCTCACCAATGATTTACTGTATAGAAACTGTGTCACAATTATTTTACGTATAGATAGTGGCATTGTGTGACAATTATTTCTGAGCATAAAATACTTTGATATTTTAAATAATATGTTTATACATGAAAATATTTTCATGTTTTATAACCCCTTTTTATACACACAGAGAAATTCCCAAAATAGGAGAGTTCTCATAACACAAGTTTACTTATTATTAACATAATATATGGAAAGATTTGTTGGAATTTAAAAAAACAAGATTAATTGCAATTTATTAATTTAAAAGTCTTTCTTTAGATGTCTGGATTTGTTACTTTGGAGATCATTTATTTTATAGTTTTAAAGTATTTCTCATTAACTTGATTGTATACAGAATGTCATGCTTACAATTTTCTGATTTTTTTTTTGTTTTTCAGTAGTCTGAAATTTAGAATATCTGAGAAAGACTCCAAGAATGGAGGGTATTTTTTGTCTTATGTAAACAGTTTGCCCTAAACAAGTAATTGTTCCCTGTAGTTGTTGACATTCATCAGGACAAGGTGTTCTTTTAGGCTGACTTCATGTACTATATGCATGTTCCAGGATTTGGACACTTCTCTGCAGGGCTCTAGGTCCTGTTTACTAGAAAATGACTTTAGATATCAGGATCTGGCTCCTACTGTAGTTTTCTTGCTTCCAGGCATAGACAGAGAAAATTGGTAAAATAGATTTTTACTAACATACAGAGATAGGTATATATCAATAATTATCTATTCAATTCTCTCCTTTAGAAATAAAACTTAATTCATAGATCTATTTTCATCCACGATCTCTGAGGTCATAGATCGATCTTTTGCTTTCACGCTTACCTGAAACTTCTTGCTTTAAATGTAACAAACTGAAATATGGTCAATTATCATTAATTTACATGACTTTTCCATTTCTGTACCCATGAACATTATAAAAACTGTTGGCCTGCTCTCCTTCAATAATCAACTTTATCAACTAGTGTGTCTCCTGACTTTAAACGTAGCTTAAATCAGTGTTGCTTGCCAGCTTTTTTAGCTGTGCTCTTTCATATCACCATCTAGATCCTTTCTTGGGAGTCTCTGAACTTCTAAATTATTATCAATTGCCACTTCTTATGTTCTTTATTAAATTGTAAACTCTATACTTACCTTTTGAATATTTCCCTCCTGCCCTAAACATTCTTTTATGAATTCTAATAAAAATAATTTCCCTATGAATCTTCAGTTCTGGCCCTGAAGCAATGGACTAACTGACATTCTTCATTCTTGTTCTTCTGCATCCATCATTCCTTTTCTTCTTCAATAAGTTTTATCCTACATATTCTAATTTTTGTTTTGATTCTTGTATTCTAATTAATTAATAACCACATTACTTGCTGAAAACTCTAAAAAGTACATAATTATATGATACTTTTGAAATACATTTTCTTTTATTAAATCTTTTATGCCTTGTATCAGTGAGGTATTTGTCTTTGAGACGATAGGAAGATTTAGTGTTGACTTTAAGTTCTGCTGCATCCCCATGCCATGTGCCTGTGGTATAGGATACACTTTTGGTCTCTCACTTACCACTTCTGATTGAGAAAACTAGTCAACTGATTGATTGACAGTAGATGCTCATCACACTGTCTTAACTCAGTGTAAATCAATATTCAATGATCCTATGAAAAGATTTTCTGATTTTTCTCTTTGCTCTTCTGTGACTGAAAGCAGTTAGCTATGAGGGCCAGTCAAAGATTTAGAGTAAATTCATTTTTTTCCAATATACATATTGTTATTGAAATTTTGTGTATTTAATACAATACATGTTAATCATAGCTCGACCCACTCTCTTATCTGCACCCACCCCATAGCCCTTCTACCATATTTAATGCATTCTGTCATACATGTTGGGCCTATCTAGCAAAGTGTGTTGGACCTAGATGTCCCTTGGTATGAGTTCATCCACTGGAGCCTGGTCAAATTTCACTTTAGTTAAGCATTTGGAGAATTTTTGCAGGATGAACAATAACAAGATATTTTGATTCTCGCATTGGATGCATCTTTAACTCAGTTACAGAAATATAAATTCTAACATCTTTATTAGCCACTTGAGAGTAAATTCTCTTGCAAAACTGTTTCTTCAATGTTTAAAATTTCAAGATATGCTCCTAGCCTGTACTACTATCCTCAGGCCTCTTGGGGTAAGTCTACAGCGCAGCTCTCCGTGCTAGGACTCCCTAAGCCACATTCACCCTTCCATCCCCCCCTCCCTCGCTGTTCTATACTCCTAGTGTGAGCCCTGCGCCACTCCTAGTCTTGGGGCCCCAGACACCTGGGGAACCAATACTGCTTCCTGACCCTTCTCACCCAGAGCAACCCAGTCCCTTTCTTGGGCTCCAGGAGCACCACTTCTGGTCCTGGCCCTGCCCTCACCTCGCTCTACTTCCCTGGTCCTCCAACACCCGCCAGCCTCTTTCTGGGGCTGACAGCCTCTTTCTAGGGCTCCGAGGCTTACCTTTACTCCCCCCGACCCTTTGCATCCAGTACAACCCAGCTACTCAATCCACTCCCTGGGAAATCTTGGGGCTTCTTCCCTCCCCATCTGCCTTTGCTTCCCTGCGTGGCGCATCCACGGCAAGGGTCTCAGGTCAGTGCCACCCAAGTTCCTGAGGCCAAAAGCATTCTTAGAAGATTCCAGACCTAAGGAGAAAGTCTGAAAACTTCTGATCCACATTGGAGTTGGGCCACCGCGGAACTCCTGAAGACAAAATCAATCCGGCCTCGACAATATAAAATCAAAAGAGAGAACCAGAAGCTAAGACGAACCAGCTCTTCATACCCAAAAAGTAAACCACAAAGACACATAAAGCTCAAAAATAAAAGAAGCAGAACTAAACTTGAAGGCCCGAGTATCACACAAGAGTCAGAAACTACAAAAGAAATTCACATGTCAAAATCACAGAGAAAAAATAATAACATGAAAAACCAAAATAACATATCCCCACCAAATACCAGTAATCCTCTAGAGGAGCACAATGAGAATCCCCTAGAGACAATGCAGGACATGGAACTCAAAAAAACAATGATGAATATGATAAAAGAATTCACTGAATTTAAAGAACACACAAACAAGGTAATAATAGAGCTGAAGGAAGATAGGGATAAACTTCTGAATGAATTCAG
>NW_008346803.1:251251-257608 GCF_000622305.1 Nannospalax galili
CACAGTGGACAGTGACAGGGATGGCAGATTATGGAGCCTCTAGTGGGAGAGGAAGGCTGTCTATCTGACGAGTTTGTATTCATGCTCAGATGCCGAGGAGCTCAGAAGGTGGGCGACTGTGACCAGTGATAGTCATGCATATAGAGATTAGAAATGCATGTGAAAACGTCTCAATGTCAATTGCTTTGAAATGAATTCTTCTGTATGAAAAAATAAAAAATAAAAAAATAATGATTAAAAAAAAAATTTCAAGATATTACAGCTTGGACATTAGTAAATAAAAAAATCCTCAGTCTTAACATGAGTATTTTCCCCGAGTATTCCAGTATAATCTAAGTATTTTAATTTGTAGAAAAATCATAGATTTATGGACAGATCATGTTAGAATTTTACTAAAAGACTATGCAGTATATTCCACTTATTTTGTGGATGAGACCCATCCATCAAACTAACCTGATAGTGTTTATCTTCTAACTATAAAATTCAAACTATCTTATTTTTTTAGACTCTCTAAAGTTTGTATAGTTACTTTGCAATCATGACTTACTGCTTTGGAAAACTGCTGAACTTTTTGATCAATTAGTTTGATAATGTATGTTTCTCATATATTTCTTAAGTGTCTGGTATGGATAGCAGTTTGAAATAACAACTGAAAAGTTATAGAATTTTGACTCTTTGCTTTCTGTTCTTTTTTATGTTAATAATAGGTTAATTGTTCTCTGAGGATATTAGTGACATTTAGTTATCCAAAGAATAATTAGGCTGAGGACTTTTAAAACTTTTTCATTTTTCATGAAAAAAGTTTTACATTTTGAAGTCCTACACTCTATTTCTCATCTGATTATAATATTATTTTTTTAGGACATTCAAACTGGTAGAAATCTACAAAAATCAAGGAATAAAAGAAATTTCTCCTCCAAATGTCAGAGGATGCCCATATTGATCAAGCTACATGTCTTGAATAATTTACATGTCATCCTGGGTAATGGTGACGGACGGAGAATTGACCTCTCTATGTCATTTCCCCTTTGTTTGATTCCTCAGTGAAAAGAGTGATGCATTGCCAAGCTACTGTTCCATACTACCATTGTAAAATATTCTATTAATCCTCATAAAACTGTGGCCTCTGTGTTACTTCAAATCATAGAAACAGAGTTCTCAGAACTTATGCATACTCAACATGTTGTCCTTGCTGCCTTATGTAATACAGCCTGATCTCATTCACTTGTTCCCTGCACTTCTGATGATGAATTTCTCACTTTAAAAATGAATCTTTTCTTCTGTATTAGCTTCTTCATATAGTTTAGATATTTGGAAATTTCCATTGGACATACATCCACATGAATTATAACTTTATATAAATTTGTACTGTTCAGATAATCTACTTTCTCACTCTAAGCCTTTTCAAAATGCTGACATATTTCTATGGGTTCTTTATCTCTGTTTCCATATATTCTCAATAAATATTTGTATGTTATTGAGGATGATTTTCTACATAATAAAAAATAAATTTATTGCAACATCAAATCAGATCTGCATATTTTAATATGACATTTCAAACTTAAAAAAAGATAAACATTAATAGAGAATCCTTAACTCTTATAATGGCTGTAAAAGAATTATTTCTTATTTGGAGTTCCTTAAAAAATAAGGTTGATTTTTTTTTTCTCACCAAGCAAACCAATAATAAGCTATATCTAAAGGTTTACTTAAAATGAAATTAAAATGGAATAATTAAGTATCGGCAAAGTAAAGACACTTTTCACTCTCCTTTCTTTTTTTCTTTTTTTTCAAGTTGATAAGACTTGTAAAGTTGGGAGTTAGAAAAGTGGCCATTCAACTCAATATTCTAAGATGTCAAACAAAGCAGACTAGAAAAACCAGGATCAACTTTGAGTTTAGCTAAATTTTAAAATATGAGCACTGATAATGTTTCCATGGTTTTTAAAATTTATAAAATTTTATTTACTATTAGCAGTCTAGAATACATGATTATTGTGATATTTAGGTATACAAAGGTAATTGCATGACATTCTTAGTAGTTTACAATAGTATCATGTGAACATGTCCTTCCATCCTTCCCATGCAGTAACCATTGGTTACTAACTATTAACACCCTTCAGATGATGCTAACAAAATATTTAAGTAAACATTTGTCTGAGATTACAGAACTTGCATGGCTTTATAAAATTCTCAGTCTATAGGGCTCCATGTACATTATTTCTGATAGCTAAATTGTTTCAAACCACAATACTGGCTTCTATCATAGGATTACATTTCATTTCTTGACTTTGTTGAACAACCTTATGAAAGCAGCATGATTAGATTATTTTTATATGGAATGATAGCCTAAGCCATATACCATGATTTAAAATAGATAACTGAGAACCCAATACAAAAAGCTATCCAAATTATTTGGTATATAACTTTCTATTTGTAATAATTAAAAACAAGAAATACATCAAACTTTATCTGTAAATAATTGATAAACTAAATGCTAGTTCTTAATTTATCTTTCAATCTTTTAAGATAATACATGACAAAGAAAGTAAATTTTCATACCTATTTAATATATACCTAAGCATAGTTACGCCTAAAATTATATTAAATTGAAATGTATAGGTAATGTATGTGCTAGTGATATCTGTCAATTTACGTGAAGATTCTACTCAAAATTAGTATAACTAAATAATCAAACACCTGAAAAAAGGAATTTTCAAAAGATTATTTGTAGTTTAAATAATTTCTGTTATTAAAAACAGTTTAGTCTAATATTACATACACTAATTGTGTAACACTTGTATATAATAGTTCAATTACTATATTTTTCATATTACTTGCCTTGAAAAATCTTTAATATGACATTATTCTGTTATATTGATACCTTTCAAAGGACAAAATGTTTTCCTTTTATACTTTCATTAAGTATAAGCTCAAAGTATGCTGCAGCAAAAACCATTATCCCAACTGTATACAAAAGTACAGAGATAAGCCAGGTTTGGTACTTCTCTAGGGCTTTATAGTTAATAATAAGGGATAAATAACACTCAGGGCTGACAGAGTTTGGGTGAGATGTATACTTTCTCTAGCTTTAATTTTTACTTTATCTCCTCTCTAATTCCTGTGTTAAATACTTATGTATGAGGAGCTTGTCAGTACTGCTCCACTTGAAGTTTTTCCCAATCACAAACAGGCTTATTTCTGCATTGTCACAGGAACCCACAGCTTTGCAAACTTGCACTAAACCATGCCTTGTCTTTAATTCAAATTTATCTTTATATTTAATATATTGATTTTACAGATAGTGTTCATAGAAAGATAAACTTTATTCTAAAACTATTTCCTTTTGTTATCTGAAGATAATTTCAGAGAAATAGATTGACTATTTTATTACGGATAAAGTTTCCATTAGATGGCACACTGGCAAACGTTGGCAATGATATTTCCTTATTTGGAGAATCACATGAGATTAAGGAAATTTTCACCTCATATAATGATAAATGGTTTTTCACTCTCTAATCACTGAAGTTGTGTTTTAAACTGTAATAAAGCTTTAATTATCAAAGAAAAGTTAAGAAATTGCAGAAGGAATAGTATTTCATTAGAATATACAATATCTAATATACATGGTTTTAAAATTACTTATACAGCTTTGTATTGCCAAAATTAAGGTTAACAATCACTTTGTTCATAACTTCATAATTTCACATGTAAAACCAAAATCAACTGGTTTTCATAATACAAATGCTTTGAAGGTTGTTTGTATGTATAAACATAATTGTGAAATACTAAAATAAGGCCTTACTCCTACATTCTGTAGGGTCACCAGGAGCAATGGCAATAGCCAGTGATGTTTAGGGGTCATGGGACCCCAGTGGCAGCAACTCCCAAAAGGTAACCTATTCCTACATTCAGATTTTTATTAACTACACTGATGTCTAGTAGATGCTTTCTCATCATTAAATGGTAACTCCATTTAAACTCTTCTAACATATGTGTATGTATAAATTTTAAGAAGCTTGTATAGTAGTAGAATCACATATGACTCTTTTAAAGTAGTTTTTTGAGTTTTTGTGCATTTCATACAATAGTTCTTAATTAAATTTAGACTCCCTCACCAATCCATGACCTTACATACCCCCTCCACCAGACCTCATGCATTGTGTCATGTATGTTAAGTCCTATCTGGTCAAGCACTTATACCCAGATATCCTGCAGTACAAGATTATCCACTGGAGCAAAGTCAGACTATCTAGAAATCCTAAGGAAGATCTACACTATCTCTCAGCAGCAATCAGTTGGCAACAATTCCCAGGCTAGTGCCTGTTGCAGCCCATTTTGCACCACAACTCTGGGACCAGAAGATGAGGTGAAAAGATGGTAAGTGCCAGGGTTGGTCCCTGAACTGAGGGAAACAGACACTTTCAGACCACTTAATACTTGCTCACTTGTGGCAATAGTGGCACAAAACTTATGAAGACTCAGAAAAGAGCCCATATGACTTTTTAAAAAGTCTTTTAATGTTTCTTGTCCCTGCTCATCCTCGTTCTACCCTGCTTTCCTACCCTCATCTGACTTAACTCTTCTTGTTCCATTATTCCCTTCTCTCCTTTTATATACTGAATTCAATATTCTTTCCTTTTAAAGAGCCTCCCAATTACCCTTTACTGGTTTCCTAATATATATGTATTTTCCAAGTGAAACACATATAACTATAGACTCAATACTAACATCCACACATTAGAGGAATCAAGTGACATTGTCTGTTTTGGGGGTTTAGGTGGAGTGGGAAGGAGGTCTAAATTTGATTAAGATTTATTATATGCAAAAACTCAATAAAATATATAAAATTATAAAAATTCCAAAACCAAAAAATATGAAATTCAAATGGCGAGAAATATTTTTACAAAGTGTTCAACATCTTTTGCCATCTGGAAAATGCAAATAGAAACTACTTTAAGATTTCAACTTACCCCAGTCAGAATGACTAAATAAAAATTAATAAATAAAAAACAAGATTACAATACTGGTTTAGATGCGAGGAAAACATGTGTTGCATTCACTGCTGGTATGAATGCAAACTCATGCCTGCACTATAGAAATCAATGCGGATGTTCCTCAGAAAGCAAGAAACTGATATGCTACAGGACCAACTCTCATCACCTGGGCTTATTCCCACCCATCCCTATCCTACTACAGATAGTCTTCATCAGCCAATTTTGTTCCTTCTGTATTTACAAGAGCCAGGAAATGGAAACAGCCTGGACATCCATCATCACCAACTGATGAATGGATAGTTAAAATGTAATACATTTTTCAAAGAGAATATTAATCAGTTCTTAGGAAAAACAAAATCATGACGTTGTAGGGAAATGAATGTAACTAGAAACAATTGGCTTCACTTTGACTTATTAAACACTGATTCAAATTTTAAAATTCTAGATTCCCTCCAATTTTCCTCAGTCTGTAGAATCTCTTTTAAACTGTATCCTGTTTGCTCTCACAGCTAACTATATCCAGATATTATAAATGAACTTTATCATATATTTATACAAATCCACCTACTGTACACATCTTTAATGTATATATTGTTATGCATTGATTTCATTTATGCACAGGAGTAATACTGTACATATCTCATAAGATCTCTAAAGCCTTCTTTCACATTGTTCCTGAGATATACCCTGTATAGTATACCTCTGAATTTTTTTACCAAATATTTTATTCATTTTTTGTTGAAGGACATTAGCAATTTCAAAAATCATGTTTATATATTCTTATCCTTGCCATTCAAAAGCTATTGGCAAGTAATTTTCTAACTCTTGTTCAAAGGGGCACAATTACAGGATTCTAGTATCTAAATCCAATCTGTTTTTTAAAATGTCTGCCCTGATTTACAGTTCTGTGGACAGTGTTCTCCATCTTCTCAGATAAATTATTGTCAGTGCTTGAAACATGTCCATCTGACAGTTGGGAAATTGTATTGTACTGTCCTTTAAATTCTAAATCTCATGAAATCAACCTAATGTCTTTACATATGTGCACCAAACATTCATGTTTGTACTTTAGTAAATATCTGGTTTTTTAATTGGGATGTTCCCTTGTAGTTTAATTTAGATGTGTGTGTGTGTGTCTGTCTGTCTGTCTGTGACTGTGCATGTGTCTGTGTGTGTGTCTGTGTGTCTACAGACTTAACAGAGGCATTTGTATATGCTAAAGAACTGTATTATCATTGAACTACAAATCTAGACCAGATTTACAATAATTCTTACACATTTCTATGACAGTATTTTAAGTGCTTTCACATATTAGCCATATCTTACTTAAGGAAGTCATTTTCTACCATTTTGTAGGACA
>NW_008346803.1:257755-266790 GCF_000622305.1 Nannospalax galili
GTCTGAATTTTAGAATTTCTTTCTTAGTGCACAAATTTTCGTATCTTTGATTGTAACATTTTTTCTGTATGATTCCAATTTTATAAGTCATCTAGAGTATACAGATAATTAAAATACAAAGTAGAAGATTGACTGGACATGGTTTGGGGATGATGAAAATATGGAATGGCTGTTTAATGACTATAGGGTTTCAGAGTTTCAATATGAAATTCTTTCTTCAAATGTGATAGCACAACCATGTGAATACATTCAACATAACTGAAACGTGCATGTTGAAAGGTTTAAAGTGGCAAAATTTTATTCTTTGTATATCTCAACATAATGAAGATATTGTTCTTTGTTATCCAAAGGTTTAAAATTTGCCATTTTACACATTCATTGAAGACAATTATGTTTATTAACATTAAAATCCAAGCCCATTTAAAACTGACTTTTCATATATGTTGAGTAATAAATTGCTTCATTTTTTTTTCTTTGTGAAATTAGCTGGTGGCCCTCTGGGTCTAGAAAATTAACTCTAAATATCAAAGGTAATGTATGGATACCAACTCTACATGATCTTACTAAGACAAAAATGTAAATTAAAAAGATACTAATAATAATAATAAAAATGAATAAAAAATCATTTCCAGTAAGACAATCTAAAAAAATACCCTAGAAATAAGAAGTGAGAAGATCACAAATAATCGACACATATCAGTCAACACCATTTTGTGAATTTAAATTTTCCTTCTAAATCTGAGCATTTACAACATAGTACAATTTTCACTTGCTGTAAGTTAGATAACTTCTATATTGTTTTCTGGTGACAGAATCCTACCATGCATTGCAGGCTGTCCCCAAATGTGTGATTCTTCCAAGTGTTATAATTATAGCCATCACACTAATTATGTGCCTCCATAACTAGCCAACCAAATAAAATGATATAATTAGGCATAAAGATGACTAATATGGATAGACTCTAGATGCTAAAAGCTACAAAGTCTTCTGGAATAAATCAAACGCTGCATGAGTAACTAGAGAGGCATTCTATGCTTATAGCCTGGAAATCTCTAGATTTTATATATATAAAATCTCTAGATTTACTATAATAGAGATATATTAACCTCAAATATACAGATTTAAGGTAATTAGTGCCCTAATCCTAGCATATGTTTTTCTAGACAGACCCTTCTTTGATAATATTTGTATGGAAAAACAAAAATTTGGTGTTAGCTTAAGGACAAAAGTATTTACTGCAATAACAATTAGGAAAAGTAACTCAACATAAAAACAGTATGATAGTGACTGAAGGATAGCAAAACAATTGCCTGCATCCTTGTCTATGAGGCATTTTCTGAATTTCTATTTGCTGTAGGAGGACCCAGGCTTACAGCAGGCAGTGCCATACCTAGGCATGTGCATCTGGACTCTAAAAGAAAGGTAGATGCACAAGCCAAATACAACTAAACCAACAACTGGCATTCCTCCTCGGACTGAACTTCAATTTCAGTCTCAAGGTTCCTGCCTCAAGGTTTCCCCTACCATGGGCTGTGATCTGGAAGCTGCAATATGAAATAAACCCTTTTTTCCTCAGTTACCTTGTTATAATCCTTATCATAGCAATAAAGAAACCATACTAGAATAAATAGGTAGCAACATTTTTTTCAAGAGTTTGATGGAAGGAAGAGCTTGATTGAAAAGTTTGAGGAGGATTAAGACTCCTTTCCTTTTGTCTAATCCAAATTTCAGCAGACAGCTTTGTATTTCCATATCTACTTAGTAGAAATACGATTTGAGATTTGAAATGGAAACACAGTTAGAGCCATAACTTCAGGCCTACGGCAGATTTGAAGCTATGACAGTGAGCACATTGTCAAGGTGTTGCTCCCCTGGTACCCTGTCAGAAGACACAGCATTAGTTAGAAAGGCTTTAAGCAGGTTTGGGAAATGTAGCTTAAGATGCACAGGAGAAAGACAAGCTTTCTAGTGCTGATCATGATCACAGCTGCCTAGGAACTAGATCAATATGATTATTACCAGAGTTTAGAAATATCACAGAATACCTTGACTTCCCAGAGCTGTTTTGGAAACTACAATGTACTTAAATATTTATTTCTATAAGAAAATGCTCCAAATTTTTAAAAAAATGATATAGTAAAAAAGAACACCTAAGAGTTCAAAATTGAATATTGTTTTTAAAAAGTTAATTGCAAAATTTAAGAAAAACGTGGCGTGGTGGTGCACTCCTTTAGTCCCAGCACATGAGAGGAAGAGGCAGTGCGTATTTCTGTGAGATCAAGGCCAGCCTGTCAATATAGAATTCCAGGCCAGCTGGAGCTACACATTTAAATAATAGTTTGGTATCTTGTTTTCTTATTAATGGTTTCAAAAATAAAAATTCAAATGAATTAAAAATTAAAACATATTTCATAAATTTGGACATAGGCCTACAATCATTTTCTACGTGTTGTTTTGCCTTATTTGATCAAGAAATTAATCCATGCTATCATAAACACCACTGTTTATGTATCTATATATTGCACTTTCTCACATATAGCTTCATGGTATGCTTCTGTTATATATACATACATATATGTACATATATATGCATTCATGTCTTTGAAATATTGATTGAATATTACCTTAAGGTAAGATCTACTAAAAGACTCAGCACATTTTATTCTAAATGTGTTGTACCACTACTGATTGCTTTTATTTTTTTGCCATTCACTGCTTCAAGTGTTAAGTTTGTATCTTTCATTTAATTCTCATAAAATCACAATGTAAAATGTTAACAATTTTAATTGATATTTTATTTGCTTATTTGTTTTGTTTTGTTAGGATTAGAACAGGATGGCCTAGAACTCATAATGTAGCCCGGGCTGGCTGCCTTCAATCTTACATCTATCCTCTTGCTTCCCAAGTGAGTGATTAAGGATGGAACACTCTGCCCAGCAATATTGATGTTTTCTCAGATGCCCAATGTCTGGGGAAATTAAGTGGCAAATCTCACAATTATATTATACTCAAGGTTGATTCCACAGCTTAAGCTTTTATGTTAATCATCATTAATTATTAGTAGTTTAAAATACCATGTTTGCTATAAATAAATTTGAGCAGATGCCTGGTAGTTTTCCATTAAGATGGATATGAAATTTATATTCATTTTGAATATGTATTAAACTTTGCAATGGAAATATGTATGTAAATCAGAATTTAACATTTTAAAAATGACCAAATAAGCTAATTATTACTTTCATCTTCCTTAGCTACCAACTTCAAAAGCTATAATCACTACTGAATTGACTGAAGAAAACATTTCTAAAGTGTATGATTAATTACATTTACTTTCAGTAAATAAATGTCTTTTATATGAATATCAAATTATATAAAATGTATTTCTTGTTGACTGGTATGGTTCAGCTCCCATTTCTTCCTACCCAGATAAGAATCTTTACTGAAAAAGTCATTAACCAATGATTTACTACAGGGAACTTAATCCTGTTGTCAATAAAGTGTTCTCATCATAGAGGAGGTCAATCACCTTCAGACTCATGGCATGCAGGTAAGCCAGGAGGCTCTCCCAATACTTAATATATAGTCTAACTTATGTCTGAATAATCAAAGAATGTGGCAACATTTATTATGAAAATAAATTAATCTTCTAATAATGGATCATCCTGCTAGCACAGTAAAATATTTTAGCCAAATTAATTTGTAATTTTTGTTTTAGCAATATATTTCCATTACAAATCATTCTTATTCTAGTTCATCTTTAGAAATAGAATTGCATATATAAGAGTGAACTGATTATAAATTGATGGATCATTATGTATAATTTATGTTTTGCCAACTTCAAAGAAACACGAATATTCACAAGAGGAACTATTTTGTTGTGACCAGTTTTCTGAAAATATTAAATGTTTATGCTGAGTTTTAATAGTGTTAAATAAAAATGTTTTATTTTAATAAATTGTTGTAAATATAATATAATCAAATACATTGATATCATGCATATACTTGACTGAAAACTAATGAGAATAGTTTATGGTTAGGGCTCTTCAGAGTTTTCCTAAGAACTGAATAATATGATTAGTAGCAGAATGGGAGTATATTATAATGAAATGCAAAATAACACATCTCAGAATAACAAATATACTTATCGAATACAGTTGAATTTTCTAATTTCAATACAGTTTATATATCAATCTTTTAAAAACTGAATATTCAGATAAACTCCACTGTGCCTTGACTATGAGTTAGTCATATTGGAGCATGGTCTAATAAATAGAACATCTTGGTTTCCATAAGGAAATTATAGCTTTTAGCCTGTTTTGTGTTAGTTGATTCTGTTTAGTTTTTATTTTAAATCTGTCTGCAGCATAGATGTGGCTTAAAGCAAAAACAAGGTAATGAAAAAGTATCATCTTTAGCTGTATACAAAGCTCTCTGAGCATGAATAGCGATTAACCATCACACTTGGCTATCCTCTATCAAACAATAAATTAAAAAATATTTGTGTAGCTTCCTTGAGAATTTTACTCAGTATATTTTGATCATATCCAGGCTCCCTCCCCCATCTCGACCCACCCAACTTTCTACATGCTCTCTTGACTTCATTTCTTATCTTATTTTCTTAAAAGGTGTAGCAATCTAATATTTGTTTTCCAAATTCTCTTCGCTTTGCTCTATCCCTTGAAACCTGTAAACCCTTAAAGATTACTAGCTCTTCATTTCTCCAAAGCTATCAACTGCAAATATGTCATCTATTAAGGAGGGTCTTGACTACCTCCTCTATCCATGATTGAGTTTTATCTAGCTTGGTCTTACAAAAGTCTTGTGCATGTTGTCACAAGTGCTGGGGGTTCTTATGTGCCACTGCTGTTTTCTGTCCACAAAAAAAAAAAAAACCAAAACATTTCCTTGAATTTGTTTACCACTTCTGGATCTTGCAATCTTTCTGGCCCATTTTCTTCAATGGACACTGAAACTTGGGAGGGGAGGGTGCGACGCAGGTGTCTCATGAATTCTGAGTACTCTGCAGTTTCATATTCTCTGCATGTTGACCAGACGTAGTCCTGTTGTGTTAACTGTCATCTTCTGCAGGACGAAGCTTCTCTGGTGAGAGTTGAGATATGCAGTAATCTATGGGTACAACAATAATTCATTAGGTTTCAGTTAATATTGTTTACATTTAGCAAAATAATAGCAGTAGGTTCTTTCTTAATATCTGGAAACTGTCAGGCACAGGTACTTCTCCCTGGTAACGTCAGATGTGTGCTTCGTTTTGTGAATTAGGACTCATATCCTACCAGGAATTAGTTTGTTGCTCTCATTATTATTGTGCCATTATTATACCAGTGGGCAAATCTTGCCAGGAAAATCATGAGCTTCACTTAGAGAGTTCTGCAGTTGATGATTATTTTTCTCCTTTTGTTGCAAACATATCACTTTGTATAATTATGAAAGCTACTCAGTAGTGATAAAGCTTGAAGGTCAGTACCAATTTGAATAATCCATGCTTGTTCTATGACTCACACATGTAGTGCCTTTTGAAATTGTGTCTTAGTATCAAACTCTGGTGGGAAACCTAGGGGAACCATAATACGCATTGTTGTTTGAGGGTCTATGGTGACCCTTGGTGAACAACCCCATTAAACAGAGTCTGTTCCTGTCATTGTTTTATTTTTCTAGCTTGTATTGTCTAGGAGAGACTTTGTTCATCCTTTTTAGAGTAACTCTAGTTAAACACTTTTTATATTGCATATGCATATATTTTGAGAAGTTTGAATGGTAGAAGGTTACCATAAGACATTTTCAAATAAATTTAGTATTATTTATCCCTATCCATACTCCCTCTTCCACTCTGCCCAAATATGCCCACCCTATTTAATGCTTCCTCTTCCAAAATTATCATTTCTCCCTTTATACCACAGCTTTCAATTCCCCCTCACGTAAAGCTCTCCTCGATTGCCCCATTCTAGTTCCATGACCTCTACTGATTTTAAATTTTAATAAATATATCTAAAGATTCCATGTTAGCAGTCCCTTATGAGAGAGAACATGTGATGTTTCTCTTTCTGAGTCTAAATAACCTCACTCTGGGTGATTGTTTCCAGTAGCATTCACTTACTTATGAATTAGATAATTTGTCCTAATTCATCAGTTGATGGGTCTAAGTTGTTTTCATTACATGGCTGTTGTGACTAATAATGAACCTGAATGAGCAGGTATCTCTGTAGTAGGATATATAGTCCTTTAGGTATTTGCTCAAAGTGGTGTGACTAGACCATTTTCTAGCTCTACTTCAACTTTTGGAGTCACATCCACACTGATTTCCATAGTGTAAGGTCCTGTTTGTACTTTGACAAGGAATGAATGCATTTCTTTCTCCACATCCTCACCAACATTTGCCAAGATTTGTCTTTTTAATCATTCTGACTGGCATAAGATAAAATTGCAAAGGAGTTTTAATTTGCATTTAAGATTAAATGGCAAGTATGTTGCGACTAATGGCTAAATATGTTGAACATTTTAAACATTTCTCAGCCATTTTCTTTCTTTCTTTTTTTTTTTTTTTGAGACAAGGTCTCCCTGTCTCCCTGTAGCCCCAGCTGGCCTGGAATTCACTATGTAGAACAGGCTGGCCTTGAACTCGCAGAGTTCCACCTGCCTCTGCCTCCAGAGTGCTGCGACTAAAGACGTGTGCCACCATGCCAGGGTTAGCCATTTCCTTTTCATCTTTTAATAATTCTCTTTAGTTTGTTACCTAAATTTTTAGCTGAGTTGTTTTCTGATCTTTAGTTTTCTTCACTCTTTATATTACAGATATTATCACTTTGTCATGTGTATAGCTAGTAAAGATATTTTTTCTGTTCTCTAGGCTGCCTTCTTATTATCCAAATGATGATGTGTTCCTTTGCCCTACAGCAATCTTTAAGTTTCATGAGGTCCCTATTGTCCATTGCTGTTCTTAAGGCCTGCACTGTTGGGGTCACTTTCAGAAACTCCCTCCCTGTGCTGTGCATTCTAAGATATTCCATAGTTGTCATCTATCATACTCAGGGTATCAGGTCTTATGTTCAGGCTCTTCACTCACTTTGGGTTGAATCTGTACAGGTGAGGGATTGGACTCTAGTTCCATTCTTCTATATGTTCTAATCCAGTTTGACCTTCGCCATTTGTTGAATATACTCTTTTCACCAGTGTGTATTTTTGGAACCTTTATCAAAAATCAGGTGAGTGTGAGTGAACTTTAATCTTTATTCACATTCATGGTCCTTTGATCAATGAAATATATTTTATAGCAGTACAGTGTTGCCGGTGTTACTATAGCTCTGTAATATAATTTAAATCAAAGATGGTGATGCCTCCAACAGTTTTATATTGTTCAAGACTGTTTTGGAATCCTGAGTTGTAGTTTTCATATAAAACTTGATTACTTTTCAATTTTGATGCAGTATTGTTGGAACTTTAATGGTGATACTTTCAGTTCTGTGGATTGCTTTCTGTATTGTGCTCATTTTCATAATATCAGTCCATGACTGTGGGAGGTCTCTTCATCTTAAGGTATCTTCAGTTCCTTTCTTCAGTCCCAAGAGTAATTCTAGCTAGGCTGACCAGAGTCCAGTGGATCACCTTGCACTGAGAGACATCTGGGTACAAATGCTATAACAGATAGTACTTAATGTATATGACAGAATACCTGAAACCTGGTGGTGGGGCTATAGGAAATTGGAAAGTAGGAGGGAATTCCAAATTTGATTAAGATATATTATATGAAATGCACAAAACTGAATAGATAAATAGATAAAGTCTTTTATTTCCTTAAAGAAGAATCTGTCCCTCACTTGCCCGGGAGTACCGAGATCCCCCTCCATCCATCTTATCGAAAGAAATGAGAGTACAATATTCCTCTTAATATTTGACCAGTGGGATGGGAACAGCAGTTGAGCCCAAAGACAGGGAGAGAGGCCAAAGGCTAGATGTTTTCTGCAAGGAGGACACCCAGAAAGTTGTGGCCACAGATGAAGACTTTCAGGACTGGCTTCCACAATTTTTGGCTTTTTTCAGACTACCCAAGAAGAAAATATCCTTGGATCTTTTAGCTAACCCTTAGGTTTTACGTATAAGAATGGTTCCTCCTGTTCTAGGGTAAGAATGGGAGGAAACTCTGGCCAGGAAAGGCAGGATTCTTGGGTTCCAATCTGCTCAGGGTATTGAAGCACCAGTGTACCTGCTTTGACTCGCGGCAGATATTCCGAGGGAAGGAATTAGCTCAGCTCTGCTCTAGAAGGTATCTTGTTCAGTTTCCAAGCCTTGATCTATTGGAACCACAGAAAAAAGTTCTACTGCTCAAAAGACAGCGAATTCTATGCTGTATGTACCTTCTCTGGCCAATCTCCAATACAGACCACAGGGCTCAGATCATAGGGCTCAGATCATAGGGCTCAGAACACAGGGCCAGGCAGGCATAAGCTCAAGGCCCTTGAAACTTGTTCTTCTAACGATTGGTACTCGTCTAACTGGACAAAGTGTGGTTTATCGAAGGGTAGAGGCAGGAAGTGGGATGGACAGCTGTTTAACCAAGAATAGCTGACATTCTTAGAAATGTCTATCCCTGACTACTTAAGGAAACTCTCTCCACAGCAGTAGCTCCCATAGCTAATTTCCTAGCATCACAGACCTGCTGGCTGGGGATTTGTGACCCTTCTTCTGAAAAGCCATATTCTTATTACCCCCAAATTTTCTTAATAGCCTTAACTGGGAGAGTCAGCCTCTTGACTACAAGGGCTCTAAGCTGGCTACACTGACTGATCTGTGCAGTTGTTTCTGTTTGGAAGTCAGAGGTGTTCAACGCCCCTCCTCTGTGGGGCAGGACTCTGATTTGAGTTTCATGAACTCTCCGGCCAATTTGTCATTGCTCAGCTGAGACAGGATCCGGAGAATGTTCATGCTTGTCTCATCCATGTGGAACTTCTGGCCCAAGGGGCACCGACAGGCATAGCTTCCCTTGGCTGCCACAGCCTCAGGGGCAACACCGCCCGTCTTAT
>NW_008346803.1:267487-287029 GCF_000622305.1 Nannospalax galili
AATCTTCTTTAATATATCTATTAATTATTTCCAGATTCTCTTGACTAGTAAAATGTAGCAGAAATGAGTAATGAACTAATTTGTCATTGACACATTTAAGGCAGATTTGTAATATTTTATTCATTCATTTATTTTAAAATTTTGTTTCAAATGTAGCAGAAATGAGAAATGAACTAATTTGTCATTGACACATTTAAGGCAGATTTGTAATATTTTATTCATTCATTTATTTTAAAATTTTGTTTCATAATTTCATTTTGAGCAGAAAGTTTATTATTCATTCTGATTTGCCTTTATTAATACTGTTATCTTGCTATATTAATATTGTTATATTAATATTAATTTATTTCTGCATCCAATTGCTTATTTTGCTTTCCCATGTATGCAAGTTCTCATTCAGGAAAGAAGCCATTTATTTGTCAATACTACAGTCATCATGAGACTAACATGAGTTTTATACATTCATTTTCCAAGGTATATTATTGCGTTTTGTTGAGACAGATTCATGTTGTCAAGTCTGCCTTCAAAATCCTAATTAGCTTTCTTATACCTAGTGTTGGTATTAGAACATACACTGCCATATATGGTTTTTTAGGGCTTTGTTTCTGCCCTTCCTTGCTTGTGCTGGATCATTCTAAAGCTAGATTTCCGAGAAACCAAGCCCTGGATTGTTCATGCTATTTTCACTGTCAACCACCTTTCACCTTCTCCAGCAGTCCTGGTCTCTGGCCTGTTTGTCTTGTATACCTCTTCGTTGTAATCTTTTCCTGAACCCAATTGCAGGTCCCTCAAGCAGGCAGATACACACGCACTCATTCTCTTGTGTCCATTTTGTGTCTGAATCATGGAAGTGTTTCAGTTACTTGGGATAAGATTTTTTTCTATATCTTATATTTCATTTAACATTACATTGCTTTTTTGTGAATACTGTGCATTGAACTGAGAAATGAGAGATCTGCCTTGAATATAAAACATGAAAATTTAGTTTTAGTACCACTAAGTTTGGTGTTAGATGCTTGCTGAATATTTGGCAGGATGACAGGATTTATTTAATATTCATTATGTGCTTGGCAATGTTATAAATATTACAAATAATAATCCAATACTGTAACTATGTAAATACGATTATTAGTCTCTTTTTGGATAGAAAACTGAAAGGCACAGTAGTTTCAAGAGTTTTCCCAAGGTCATACAATGTATAATTTCAAAAGGAAGATTCAAAACTGTGCATTATGGATTAACTGCAGCATGCACTTAAACATTTTGCTAAACATAACAGCAAGCATTTCAGAAAAGCCTAAAATCAATGTTGTTGTTAGGCAGAAAGTAGGCTTCATTACCCAATTTTAGGTTTATTAATTGCTTATATTTGATAAAGTGACACACATTATACTTCTATGAACTGTTTACAATAAAATTTGTACCAGCATTTCTAAACCTCTTTAACAGAGGTTAAAATAAGGAAAAAGCAATTCTGCTGTGTGCCTAGAGGAGAATAAGCTCTTTCTACTTCATCTCCAGATGCACATTACTTGTGGGACCACTGACTATTAGAATGAGCAAATTTCTCTTCCAGCCTTGTGAATCCATTTAAAGATGCCGGAAGGTAAAGGTGAGTTATGCAGTGTAGTCTGAAAGTATAAAACTTTGTATGACTACATTTCTGACATGCCTAGATTCGACAGCCTGGGAGTTCATGTTTTATACATGGAGATACTGCCTGCAGTCCCAATAACCACTTGCTAGGTGAATGACAGCTATGAACACATCTATTACAGACTTATATATAGTTAATAATGGGTCAATTTTTAAGTAGATGACTCAGCCCATATTGACTAAACCCATATATAATCTCTGGGTTTCCTAAATTCTGAGGACTAATTAATATACAAAGCAGTACAATGATAACACTTACTGATGCTGCTGACGCCACCAAAATACTTCAGCAATCAAAAAGAAAAACAGAGTGTAAATCAAGAAACACACTTTCAATTTTAGCTTTCCCAAGTATTTAATCTCAGATATATTACTACACATCCTTGAGATGTTTTATTTGCAAATTACAATGTTTAATTCTTATTTCAATATACAGTTTTATTGAATTTTTGTGCACTTCATAGAAAACATCTTAATCATGATTATATCCCCTCCTCTATCACACCTCCCCATAGTCATTCCCTCCCGCAGATTTCATGCATTTTGTCATACTTTTTAAGGTTTATTTGGTCGTTTGTATACCTAGATGTCTCTCAGTGCAACTTCATCCAGTGGAGGGAGTCTAGTCAACCTATTTAGAGTTTCTTCTTTAAAGGAGATCAATACTCCCTCACCCCGCAGTGAGGTAGCCAATAGAAGGTTAGGGCCTGCTGCTCATTTTCCCAGTTCTGTGCTGGCTTTTTGTTTGATTGAAGTTGCATGGGTATTGTGCATGCTTACACTGTTGCTGTAAGTTCATATGAGCAAGTTTCTTGAGGGCTGGAAGACTGTTTCCTTAAGATCATTCACCAACCCTGGTTCTTACAATCTTTTGTTCCCTCTTCTGCAATGTTCTCTGCAATTTTGGAGTCCTATCCAGGGACACACATCAACAATGGAACCTGTACACCTAAGGCTCATGAAGCATGGTGTAATAGGAAGTAGAGACAATACTAATGCATCTTTGAACTCTCACCAGGGAAGCTTCCTCATGCAACAGAATACAATGCACACAGTGTTTGATTCTTAACTAATAATAGCATTATTTCTAAGTTGATTCTGAAGCATTTAAGGGAAATTATGTTAAGAGTTCTAGGCTTTGGGTATCAAATAGAAGGTCAAGTTTTTCTCAATTTTGAAATGAAAATGTTTTTCATTCATTATTTAAAGCATTAAGGTTGTCAAATATCAAAAGTTAGAATAAGTTATTTTCTTTCTTCTTTTGAATGCTGGCTAATTTTTTCATGGTTTTTAGTCACTTCTAGTCTCTACTGAGGTTTAGAAATAAATGAGAATTCTATTTATATGAAGTAAATATATTTAGAAGTTCACTTTATCAAAGCTCTCTTTGATCAAGTTTTTGTTTGTTTGTTTGTTTGTTTTTTGTTTTTTTTTTTTTTTTTTTTTTTTTTTTAGGCTGTTTAGAAGCATCACTATAACTCACCTTATCTTGGTAAAACTTCACAAAACAATCTTGAGTAAAGCTTTCAAAATGCTTTCGAATCACCAATTATTCTATTTTTAAGAGACATATTTTTTCTTTTACCAAAAAATGTGAAATTTGAAAAGATACAGAGGTAGGTTGAATTTTGGGATAAAATTATTGTTAAGCTGTAGTATTTTTATTGAATTTTTGTGCATTTCATACAAAACAACTTAATCATCTTTGTACCCCCTCCCTCATACACAACCCCCGATAACCACTCCTCACCCAGATTTCATGCATTCTGTCATATATGTTAAGGACTATCGAGTCAAGTTAGTGTACAGAGATGTCCCTCAGTAAAAGATCATTTCCTGGAGTCTAGTCAGCCTGTCTCGAGTCTCTCATCTAAAGGAGATCAGCTCTTTCTCAGGCACCAGTAATCAGCTGCCAGTAATTCTTTGGCAAAGGCTGGGGCCTGCTGCCCATTTCTCCTGTTCTATGCTGGGTTGTTGTCTGATTGACTTTGCCTGGGTCTTATGCATACTGACACCATTTTTGTAAGTTCATATGAGCAAGGTCTCAGGATTCTGTAAGACTCTGTTTCAATAAGGTCAAGCACTTCCTGCCTTGGATTTAGTATTTTTAAATACTGATTTACTCTGTGTCTTTTTCACCTATTATCTATTATTGCTTCTTGTAAATTAAAAGATTTTAATTTTAATAAAATATATATTTTTCCATCCAATATATAATTACTCAAGAGGATATGGTGGCTCGGCACGTAGAGGAACTTACATACAGACCTGACAACTAGAGTTTCAGGACTAGATCCACCAGTAAGGAGGAGGCAATCAATTCAGAAAGTTGTCTTCTGACTTCCATATGCATGATTTGAAAGCCATGCACCGGCACAAACATACCAAAACAAATGAACAACAAATTAATTAAATACAATCATTAAGATAAAGTTATATTTGAAATATCAGATTAAACCAGTAGAATCTAGATTTTCTGTATTTGAATCATATAGTATATTTATAATTTTATATTTTATGTTTAGGTCTATTGTGTTTTGTGAAGCATGCTAGACCTATAAAACACTGCATTTTTCTATATTTCATTGCTTTGGTCCTTTTGAAAAAACAAGTTTACTATATTCATGTGGGTCTGTTTCTGAAATAAGAAAAAATATCATTTGTTTATTCACCAAAATAAATCTTAATGATTTAACTTTGCAAATTAAATATTTTGAAATTATTGCTATCCTACCATTATTAGAATGTTAAATAACCAAATACATTGCACAAGCAATTAATTTTGCCTCAATTAATTTTCCTGGTTTACATATACTGAAACAAGTCTTGAAAGAGAAGTTCCAGTCACCATCATTGCCTGCTGTACTTTATATTGTTTGAGGACTCAAACTTACATCAGATATATGGAAAGTTAATGAGTTTCTTCAAATTCCTTATTTACTTATTAGTTCAATTGTTCAAATAGTTCAACAACTTAATTATTCCAAGTATATTTGTATGAAATATAATGTTTTTACATAATTTTAGCAACTGATCTGAATTTCATTTTTGATGACATATCACAGTGGAATCTATGAAAATTAATCTAATTTCACTTTCAGTCCCTCTTATTACACAGAGATGCTGATTGAAAACTTGATTATCAAAGAAAGGTTTGGTTGAGCAAATAAGATGGAGAACATGTATCTAAAGAACAGTTCTAAGTGCTTGATTTTATAAAATGAGAGCTATTGATATTACACTTGCAGAAGTAATTATTGTATTATCATTGTCAATATTTAAGTAACAGCAACAGAAAAAAGTCATGTTCACCAAGTGAAATAAAATATTAACATTTCATTTACATGTGTTCCCCAAATACAGCAAATGATATGACAAAAGACTCCCCAAATAAAAGAAATATCTGTTCATGATTTGATGTGCTAATAAAATATTTTGTTACATTCCCTCAAGTGGGTTTACAGTTTGAATTGGTTTTAGTGTTCACAGACGTTATTTTGCTTTGGGATAAAATTCTCTTGATTTCATACTTTAAAACCATTCCTGTTGCCAACAAACCAATCAATATTATGTAAATATATAGCACTCATACCAGCACAAATAGGAGCTAACTAACCATAGGTATGTGAAATAAAAATGTTAAACAGTACAGTGAGTGAGCAGATGTCCAACCCTTGAACAGTGATTTCTCCTCTAATAATTAAGAATCCATTTTATTTTATGAATGCAGTAGAGCCAAGGAGCCTCTCTGTGTTGTACCAATGGCGTGCATGCATACAGGAGACACAGACTGCAGGATATAAGGAGAAGAGATCATTGAGAGAGATGTGCCTTCTTACATTTCCTTGAAAACAGTGGGTTTTGAAGCTCAATATTTCTCACTTTGAAACACATGCAGAGATATAGTCTCACTATATATATATATTTCATAATACTCCTTTTCATTAAAGATATAAGAATCAGATTGCTATTTTATACCATTACACAAAGCTTGTCTGTTCCAGATTATGACGTGCTTTCATTTTGATTCGAAAGTCACAGCTGAAGCACAGTATGCTCTTCACAATCAAGGCTGAATATTAAAGGACAGGGTTGGCTGGAATTCACTTGGTTCTTGGCTTTGAGGTATTTTTTTCAAATTTCCCTACTCTCTTCTGTCTGTCTTCTTTGTCTAAGAATCCATTTGCTAATGTTATCAAAAGGAAAAACCCTTCAGCTATTGCAGATTCATAATACAGTTGATATTAAGCAGCTTTGTTTTATAACTTGAATTTACAAATGAATGATGAGAAAGAAGCTTATGTTTATGAGCTGAATGTTATGCCATTAGCTTGGACTGGCAAATTCCCTGCAGGAAAAATAATCTTAGATAGAGCTTATTGAATAAATACATGAGATGACAGTATAATTGGGGTGTCAAACATTTATCTCTAAGTATACTAGTGTTCATAAATCCTTTTGTAACTGAGCTCACTATCTGAAAACCATTCTCCTGTTAAAGCAATATAGACAGTTACTGTCAGGCCAGGTTTGGTGACACATGCCTTTACTCTAAACACTGGGGAAGCAGAAGCAGGGAGCTCGCTCTCTGTGAGATAAGGACCAGCTTGGTCTACGTAGCATGTTCCAAGCCAGATGGAACTATAAGGAGACCCTGTCTTAAACAAACAAAAAATAAAAATAAATGAAAAAAGTAAAAGGAAGTTATCAAAAGTTGCCAAATACTTTGAGGAAAACCACAGTATATTCAGTATTCAGAACTTCTCATCATTAAAAATGTGATAATTAAAAGCTTATTAATATCTTGTAATCAAGAGCAAAAGGAGTGATGATTATGTATAGAGTAGCTCAAACATTATCTATCTATCATCTATCTATCTATCATCTATCTATCATCTATCTATCTATCTATCTATCTATCATCTATCTATCTATCTATCATCTATTTATCTATCTATCATCTATCTATCTACATATCTATCATCCATCTATCTATTTTGTTATCTATCTATCATCTATCTATCTAAAATCTATCTATCATCTATCGTCTATCTATTTATCTATCACCTATCATCTATCTATCTATCTGTCATCTATCTATCTATCTATCATCTATCTATCTATCTATCAATCATCATCATCTATCTATCTATAGCTTTTCTTGTAGCTTTACCATTGATTGGAGTAATATGCTTTATTATTGTATCAAAATTTGACCACTGTGTATAGACATCCATTGCTTTGGCTTTTCAGGTTGAATTGTTTAGATAAAATAAAGTAAGCATAGGTATTCAGATCATCAGTCAGGGATTAAATGACTGAGAAAGAACTCTCTAACAGAGTTGTAGAATAATTTCTGCCAGATATTAAATGACTACACTGAGATGTTTATCACAGCTATAAAGAATATGTGATTTATATATGGTCAATCACAAAACAGAGTCCAGTATGTCTATTAATATTGAATTATATTTATTATGTATATTAGTATGTATATACACAACAAAGTCCAAATTTTATAAAACAACACATTTTATGATGAAATTATATTTAAATTTTTGACAGAGAGATAAGATGCGAATTATAACAGAGATGAACTTTTACTGCAGTTTGATAAATTTTCAGGTGGCATCAACAGCTTATTGATGGATAAATTCTTTCCTATGAAATACATTCATGTCTAGTCATGGAGGTACATCTCTTTTGAAGGTAAAAACATATATTATAACTGATATTTAATATCTGTGATGATTTTATGAATAAAATTTACAAATATGGATATGTACTCTGTTTTGACTTATAAAATGACTTTGATAATAGGCTGTGTACATTCACCACATAGGACAAAAATATAAAATCTAGCACTCAAGGAAATAAATAAATTCCATTTTCTTCTTTCAAATTGTGTAAAAGAATAATCACTATTTTTTATAATTTAAAACAATTTATTATCCCAATGTGTACTATTACAAATTTAATAGTAACTATTCAGGTGCATGCTGAGATCTCATACTTTGAAGGACCTCATTTTATGCATAAGTGACAAAAATTATGCATATTAGAAACTTCTAAAGTGGAGATATGTCAATTTTAGATTGGAAACTTCTTGATATTTGAACAATTTTACAAGGGTCACTCTTTTATTTAAATGAGATTGATCTCAATGAGGCTTAAATTAGAATAATTTGAAATCTGTAGCCAAGACATTTATATAGACACTGCACAATTTTCTGGTTGTTTGCAATTCCTGATAACCTTAGGAAGACCTTGGTTTGATTCCTGGAAATTAATGTTTACTCTTGGCAGGATCTGGCTTTCCTGGTGAGGCCTCAGGGAAAAAACAATGGCATCAGAAATAAAAACACTTCATGAAAATAGAAACAGTTGAAGAGATGACAACGACTGTGTGAAAAAAACACATTATGGTTTTCTATAATAAGTAAGCTCCATCCAACTTAAAAAGAGATAAGAATGATTTTTCCTTCACTACATTTTTATGCCTTCATTTGAGTTGTTTTAAAAAGATATATTCATAATCAAAATAAATGCCTGTGATACTAGTTTGCATTTAATAATACACCCACAACAATGCACACAATGATTTTTTATTTATTTATTTTTTACACCAGAGGATATCTGGGTATACAAACTTGACTTGAAAGACCTTCACATATATGAAAGATTGCATGAAATTTTATGGGCAGACTATGGATGGGGTGCAGATGGAGTAGGGTGTCTAAATATGAATAAGATATAGTATATGAAATGTACAAAAATACCATAAAATATATAGTGAAAAAAATTACATCATTAATGTGAGATAAATGTTTTAAACTGTGTAACTGTAGAAAATTATGTAAAACATGTTTAAAATTTTGTGTGCTCAGGTTTTAGGAAGTAGCATGTTAACAATTGTCATGAAAAATTCACATATGTAAATCTATCCTGTCCTATGGTTGATAATTACATCTTCATGGGAAATGGACATTTCTATGATGAGTTTCTTATCATTGGATCAATGTGACAAAAATATTTTAATTAAATTTCTTTGCTGACTTCAGAATAGTAGTAACTAAAAAATACTAAGAATAGTATTAATGATGCATATAACAACACTAGATACAAACATAGCTATTCAATTGCAGATTTACAGGACATGGAATAGGTCAAAGTACAAATTTTTGGAAGTATTTAACTTAATCCTCTCAATAATCTCATCATGTAGGTAATGCTATTAGTCTCTCTCTCTCTCTCTCTCTCTCTCTTGCTCTCGCTCTTGCTCTCGCTCTCTCTCTCTTTTCAGGAATTGATGCTGAGGAGTAAATCACTAGATACATAGCATAAGATTACATAGCTAGAAAGCAAATATCAACTTAGTTTTAAAACTAAATACACATGTGAATATTTTAAGATCTGTTAACACAAGTATACATATATATGCATTGGTCTTCATGTATATCAGGAATTTATGTTGCAGATTATTTTTTGAAATGGGAAACAAAGTAGAGTTAGAGAAATATTCATTTAGTACTATTTAATTCATTAACACATCCATGTAAAATATTCAATTATTTTCATAACTATACATACATGAACACATAATTTTAGGACAGGAATAATTTTATAATAAGGTATAGACAAATTCTCTCCTGAGAGGCCCCCACACATGTTCTCTTGGCTCCCAGGCCCCACTATGTCCCTACACCTGACCAACAAAACCAACACAGTGCGTTTTATTCAGGTTTTTGTATAGTGTATAATATCCAGAAGAGAGTTACTTACAAAGGCATGCACTGTGGGCTCTTTCCACACACCTTAGGTAAGCACCGGCCAATGGCAACTTCCCACCACCTTCCTGGCTTCCTTTGTGTCTGTCCTTAGATGATCCCCCTCAGGCAACTGAAGCTGACCGATTAGGTGGGAGACAACTGTCCGTGTCCGTCCATCTGTCATTCGCTCCCACCCCTTCCCTATCTATAGAGTCTCTTATGGTTCACTGTTAGTTCTTTCAGAGGATATGCCTATCGAACATAATTTACTAAATATATAGTGTAAATTAACACAGTGTATTCTGGTGTGTGTCAGTAAGAGAGACTATTGGTTACATGAGAGTAAGTGTAATGTCTTTATTCTCCCAGCCAGTAAGCACAAAATGGATGTTATCTATTATTAGTAGTATTATACGTATGGTAAAAATACACTGCTGTTCATATTTAGCTTTGTATACCAATGTGTTTTATAATTAAATAATTAGCTATTACCTAAAGGACATACTTTATGGTTGATTTTAGTATCATCATTAGCACTATAATTTTTGTTAGGGGTGTTAGTTTATTACTGGAATTAGTTAGATCCTTGGCACAATTTTTTTCCCAATGATTCTTCCACTTTATTTTTTCCTAGTTTACAGGTAATTATTAATGTATCCTGGCAATTAATACTTGGTTATAGTTACAGATCACCAGTCGGGAAGTTTTTGATTTTAGAAAACTTGGATTTTTGGATGAGGGACGTTCAATCACTAAATTCCATGCAACTATATGAAAATCAAAAAACCCTGAAATCTGAAACACTTCTACTGATTCTAGATATTTTTGATAACAGATGTTCAACCTATACTACAAATTGATTCTTTTACGCCTTGCTTATTCTTGTGTGTTTGGGGGAGTTCACGTGAATATACATTTGTCGGGAGATGCAGATGTGGAACACGATAATTTTTAAATTTTATATTACTTTTATTTTATGTGTACGAATGTTCTGTCTGCATATTTGTGCACCCATGTCATGCAATGTCCACGGAGGCCGGAAGTGAGCATCGGATCCCCTGGAACTGGAGTTACTGATGGTTATTGTCATAGTGGTGCTGAGAACCAAACCTGAGTCCTCTGCCAGAGTAGTCAGTGCTCTTAACCATTCAGCCATCTTTCCAGTTCCCTGCAATTTTAAAATTCTCCTCAAAGAATGAGAATATTTAATCAAAATTATAGTACTTTTAATCATCTGAATTGGTGTTTACCACCAATAATCTACCTAAGGGTTTTCATGATGTTTTCAGATACAGAAATTGTTCCAGGGGGTTGACCGCGGGATCGCAGTGTTCCTAGGACACTAAATTTCTGTAGTAAATTTTTGTAATGCTCCCATTTGGAGCTCTGACTTAGAAGTGTTCAAAAGATATTTCAAGATATTATACAAACAGACAAGGAGGTAGAGAAACATTGGGCATAAAATAGCATTTTCCTGGAACATCTTGTTCCTTGTAACATCAAGTTAAATGATTAGAACTGTTTTGGGATTCATGAAAGGATAGTAGTATTAGTAGTATTGTTTAAAACCACTATCACTTTTTCCATTAATGAAAATATTGAAAAACAAAGCAATGGCCATATTAGCAGAACAGCAAAATGAGTGATACAGGAAGTGATACAAATCTATAAAGGAGTTTTGAATTCAATGTGTACGGTTTTTATTTTTGAGAGCGTCCCCTTAACCCCAGCTGCACTGGAACTCACTGTAAGACCAGTATGATCTCAGTCTCACAAAGATCTGCCTACTCTACCTTCTGAGTGCTGGAATTAAAGATGTATGCTACCACATTCTGTTCAAAACGGTTAGGTTTCTGTCATTTATGACTTTTAATTTTAATCTGTTTCCCTTTAATGAAGAATACTATTAAATCTCAATTATCAACTTCAGAGCCAAACCAGGCCTTCTGAGGGGTCCAGATTCATGGATTGAATAGCATTGGGCCGTTAATGTCTTCAGGATGTAAGCAAAAAATGTCATAATGGCTAACCCCTGACATTCAAGCCAATCAAATAAATTTCCTGTATAATGATTATTTATTGTTTCAATGCTTTATCTATAAATAACTCCACTGCTATAGTCCTTATTCCTTTGAACCAGAACAAAAATATAGCTAGAACCCAACAACATAGTTATCTACTTTCCTCAAATCATAGTGCAGTTGAGGAATACTGCACTAATTTTTACTTTTATTTGTAAGATTCCTCATATTTATATTTTGGTGATTTAAATTTGTTCTACAAATTCATCCTCAATATGTTTTTATTTGAAATTATTTTTGTCTTTGTGTTATTAAAATTATTATGAAAGACAAGAAAATTAAAATATAGTTCAAAACATTGTAAAAACAAAATTATATTATTCAGGCCCTGCTTCCCATTCACATCCTCCTAATATGTCATATTGGACACCAAGCATGGGTCTAAGGAAACGTAATATCAAATTAACCATTTTACCTCATTTCCGAAATTATGATTAGAGGATGATGTAGATTTTGGAATAAGATATTTTTCATTTATAGAATAACTTAAAAGTTATAAAAATCTTTTGCTTATATCTAAATGCTAATTTTACTAGATTTTAGAGATCTGTGCTGACAATAAACAAAAGAGAAAGATAAAAGAATGAACAGAAAGATTCATATTTCTTAGTGGAATGTTCCAATATATAAAAACATTTAGTAAATTTAGATTGTATTATAATATGCCTTCTTTTAATTTTATGCATCATCATAATCTTGATAGAAATATTTCAGATATAATTTAAGATAAAATGTCTGCCATTTAATAGCAATAGGTTTGAGACCTTTTGTTCCTCATTTTGCTGTTTTAACACTTGTTTTTTTCCAGTATGGATTCCTGACCTTTGGAGGAATTCCTTAACCAGTTTCTTTAGATAATCTTCAGATGTGCTCCCTTATTTTGATCTAGCTATCTTTTCCACGTGCTTTTATTTGGATCATTACACATGTAGCCCCCTTTTCTTCATTCCTGCTTCTCCTATCTACATTCAAGCTCAACATAATATAACATAGACAAAAACTGAACCTTTTATTGGTTGTGTTAGAAATTCAACTCAAGTCAGTTAATACTGAGAAATATAGCCAGTGACTTTCTAAATGCAGGTTTTTTAAGTCTCTAAAAATAATCTCAATCTCTCTTCTTTTTTATTATTATTCTGTTTTAGTGTATCAGATATAGCCAGTTTATAATCAGACAACAAAATAACTTCTGAAAACCAGCATTTCTGAACCAATTTCCTACTTCTCTGGTCCTCCCACTAACTTTTACTCAAGTTTATATGATAGCACACATTCAGTCAATAGGGATTTTGGTTGTCTACCATGTGATGATCATGCATAATATTGATAATAAGCTCTACACGGTCCTTGCTCACATGGGGAATAACCAAAAGGGACTATATCATGATGTATTCCTCAAACACTCTTAACTTGCTTTGTGTTTTACAAAATGATGGCTTTTTACATTAAAATATTGAGTCTAAAATGTAAAATTCTGTCTAGTAATCTTAAACTTTGGGTACACTAGGGGTCCTGACCACCTTTGTTCTATATATGCCATACACATTATATGTATGCATTATTCTTATGAGAATTAATTAAAATATTTAGATAAACTTACTCTTCTAGTGTTAAACTTAAGCCAAATGAGTACAAAAAAGACAGTATCAGTGATCATACTTCTTCAGACATAAAGAGATAAATTTTAAAATTGCATATTTCTCAGGGACTGATTGAAAGGAAATCCACAAACAGTATATTTTGTTTAAGATTCATAATGGGTAGGTACAGAAACACATAACGAATAAAGAATAATTTAAAAAGGCATAAATAGCATCTTCATGCTTTGTTGAATAATGTATTACAAGAGTCATTGTCTTGACTTCCTGTTCAGTCACCATTATTTTCTTCAATCTCATATTATGAAGGTGGATTTGTTCTTCATTCTCCATCCAAATGGCACTAAAAATTCTATGCCTTAAATAAATTCAATAAAAGATTATTTACTGATGGAGAGGGGTCTTCATAATAATGTCCAATGTCAGTCTCCCAGGAAGATTATGTGTTAATACTATATGGTTCTGAAGAACCAAATACAAATGTTCGATGTAAATTTCTAATGGATCTGGCATAGAAACAGTAATTATAAACATCAGTGAATTCAATAATTTGAGGCAGATTCCAGTTGGTTTTACTATGAATTAAATAGCATTCCCATGTTGTCACTAAATCCAAATGTGAGTATCAGATACTATGGGTAATTTTATTAATTTCCCCCTCAGAGTAGCATTTCTGTTTACATCATTGATTAAGTGATTATTTTCAGCTCCCCCCCACCCTTTGGTGTTGGCATGGGTGTATGGATATTTTTGGCTATAAAGGCAATACATTCATACATATAAAATAAAAATAAGAAATAAAATATTTTTAAAAGCTTTCATAATTTTCATTATTCCTTCTTAGGAAATATTAACAAAAAATTATAAATCCCTCTATAAAATTTAAATGATTTAAATGTTTAAAAGAACATCTTCAAAAGGCAAGAGGAAGTTTTCTGTGATATCATGACAATTTGCTCATATGAATGCTTCCAAATGGCTTATTTGGTTTCAGATATTTTCTATAAACAACTATAATTCAGATTCTTCCATAGAAATAAGTGACTTAAGAGAGCAGTGCTTTAAAAATAAAGTAGGAAGCAGAAAACACTACAACCCTAATCCATTTCTTTCTCATGGTCTCAAGGTGATGAGAGGCACAGCATGGCCCATGGCTAGAAGTGAAGAAGAGAGAAGATCTGGGATTTTTTTCAGATAATTAGCTGAAAACTGTGAGGAGTAAAAATTTCATTAAAGGCTTTAAAATTGAAAGAAAATACCTTCTTTCAATTGTTAGACAGCCTATCTATCTATCTATCTATCTATCTATCTATCTATCTATCTATCTGTCTGTCTATCATCTATCTATCATCTCTATTTTACTATCAATCTATCTATCCATTTATATCTATCATCTATCCATCAATCATCTACCTATCATCTCTATCTTCCTTTCATCTATCATCTATCTATCTATCTATCTTTCTATCATCTATCTATATCATCTATCTATCTATCTATCATCATCTATCTACCTATCATCTATCTATCATCGATCTATCAACTATATATCATATATATCTATCTTTCTTTCTATCATCTATCTATCTATCATCTATCTATCTGTATCTAGCCATTATCTATCTAGCCATTATATATCCATCATCTATTTACCTATCTATTATCTATCTATTTATCATATATCTATCCAATATATCATCAATCTATCCTGTGTCTATCATCTATCATTTATCTATCATCTATCCATCATCTGTCTATCATCTATCTATCATCTACCTATCATCTCTATCTTCCTTTCATCTATCATCTATCTATCTATCTATCTTTCTATCATCTATCTATATCATCTATCTATCTATCTATCATCATCTATCTACCTATCATCTATCTATCATCGATCTATCAACTATATATCATATATATCTATCTTTCTTTCTATCTATCATCTATCTATCTATCTGTATCTAGCCATTATCTATCTAGCCATTATAGATCCATCATCTATTTACCTATCTATTATCTATCTATTTATCATATATCTATCCAATATATCATCAATCTATCCTGTGTCTATCATCTATCATTTATCTATCATCTATCAATCATCTATCATCTATCTATCTATCTATCTATCCTCTATCTATCTATATCTGTCATCTACCTATCTATCATCAATCAATCATCTATCTCTATCTATCTATCATCTATCATCTATCTGTCTATCATCTATGTATCATCTATCATCTATCATCATCATTATCATCTGTCTACCATTCTCTTAAATCTCTCTTTCTCTTTTTTCTTTGGTGTGTGAAATGAGATTTGGACTCTCTTACAGCTTAACTTTCAGTTGGGGTGAGTCTATGTTTTTTATGTCAGTAGTAGATGGAAGGAATGATGATGGTCCATAACAGCATTTAAAACTCCATTAAAAACTATGTAGATATAATATAAAAACGATGTAGATATAATATTATCTATAAATAATTTGTCTGCTATAAATATTCTCTATAAATAATTTGTCTCTATAAATAATTTTTCTGAACAGGCTTTCAGAGTGCTCATATTCTGAAAAATTTTTACTGTTAAAAAGTTCTGTGATATTCCTAGCATGTCAGTAACCCTTTCAAATAACAGTATTCTATGAACTGTCTGTGACACCCTCTGCCATCATATATCCTTGAACTCTCTAGAGAACCAGCAACCTGATCATTTCTTATTAAGTTTTAGTTTATCTGAGGTGGCTGCTGTTCCAGTTATCAGAGATAAGGACTTTTCAAGACAGAAACAAATGAACCAGAGTTTATGACATTAAATGAGGTTAAAACTATAACCTCAATTATATTAATAGAGACATATGAGTGTTAAACCATGTAATTGGTTTCTAAAATAGAGAATCAAGCATAATTATTATAAAATAATTAAGAAATCTGAGATATATGCTAAAAAGAAGTATTCTCAAAGCAAATCTAAACAATTTTCATTTCATTAGAAATTTGTTTTTCCAAAATATTTGTTCCCTTAAATTTATGTATTATATGTCTCTAAAGAACTGATCAGATGCATGCTACCTTTGTTAAGATTTTGTGTAGTCAGTGTTTTTAGTATACTTGTATTTGATGTTATTTATATAGATGACAAGAATGCTGGCACAGAATTATAATCAAATACTAATTACATGAATAAAATTAATAGTACTAAAAATAACCTTGATGCTAAATGCATTGATTAAGCTTCAATTTACTCTAAAAATGTAAACTTAGTTTACTTAAATTTTAATACCTGCATAAATATATCAAATTGGCTCAAATAGTAAAATTATGACTTCTATTCATTTTTTAAAATTTGCTAATATATTTAATGAGCATAAAAATATTTAGGAATTACATGGCATTTTGAATGAAAATTTGCTTTACTTGAGTCTCCTCCCACTCCTACCACACCGGCCTTGCATCCTCTCCACACCTGGTCTCTTTTCCACGTTCAAATCACATTTGACGTCCAGTTCATCATTTCTTTTCTTAAATCCCCCACACACCTTGGTCTCCTTCTAGTTTTAATTTAGGCCTCATATTCTGTTTTTGTCTTTCGCAGCTTTGGTTATCCCCCCTCAATGTAATATTTTGCAGAGCCATTCATTTTCCTGAAACACTTATTTAGAGCTGAATAAATTTCAATTTTGTAAATATACCACATTTTCATTATTTGTTCATTTGTTGATGGGCATCTAGGGTAGTTCTGTTTCCTTGCTTCTGTGAATGGAGCAGCAATAGACAAAGTGTGTGAATGTGTGGGGTAAGACCTGGAGTCCTTTTTGTATATGCCCAGGAGAGGTATGACTGAGCCATGTCACAGTTCTGATTTTATGTTTCTTGGGAAACTCGATACTGATTTCCAAAGTGTTTGTAACTACTTTCAATTCTCCTCAGAGGTGAATGAAAAGTTTTCTCTTTCCCAAATTCTTAGCAGTACTGGTTGTGGAATAAACCTAACCAAGGAAATAAAAGACCTCACCAATGAAAACTTAAGAAAGCAAAGAAGATACTAGATGACAGGAAAATATTTCACATGGCAAGATCGGCCGAATTGATAGCATAAAAATAGTTACATTAAAAAATTATCTACAGATTCAATGCAATTTGTGTCTAAATGACAATGAAATTCTTCAGAGAACTAGGGAAAAAAATCCAAGAATTCCTATAGACACAGCCAGGAATAAGCAAAGCAGCCCTAAGAAGAAAGAAAACAGCTGTCTATCTCCTAATACCTAACCTGGAGACATACGAAAGCCCTAAAATGACAATGAAAGTCTGGAAATGCATCAAAAGGGCATACAGGCCAACAGATCAGAATTAGAGTATCCAGAAATAGACCCATATAGGTGTGGCTACCTAACTTTGGACAAAGCTGCCAAAAACAAACGCTGGAAAATGCCTTAACAAAAGGTACTGACAAAGTGAATACCCACTTGCAGAAGAGTGAAACTAAATCCATATTTCTCACCTTGTCCAAAAATCCATTGAAAGTAGATCAAACACTTTAAATTAAAACCCAAAAAGTTGCAACTGCTGAAGGAAAGCATGGATAGTACACGTCAAGATGCTGGTTCAGGTTAGAGCTCTCTTAATAGAAGTCCAGTAGCACAGAAAATAGTCTCAAGAATTAGCAGATGGGACCACATGAAATTTAAAAATTTCTGCACACCTAAGGAAACTAACAGCAGACTGACCAGAGAAACTACAGAACAGAAGAAAATCATTGCCAAGGATGCTTCAGACAGGGAGTTAATACCAGAATTTATAAAGAACTGCAAAAAACGAACAATGCCGCCCCTAAAAAACCCCAGCCAATTAGCAAATACACTATTGATGCAGGCCTACAGTTATCAAAAGAAGAAGTACAAATGACCCATATGTATGTAAAAAAGGTGTTTAACATTCCTAGTGACCTATAAAATGGAAATTCAAAGTACATTTGCATTACCATCTCCTATGCTCAGAACTGCTATCTAAAGAACTATTTATTTTTGCTTTGTTCTTGCCTGTTTAATTGTATGGAAAATTGGAACAAGTTTATAAATATTCATATATAAACACATTAGTATTTAAGGATTTTGACAATATTCTACTATTATATTCTTTGATTTTAATTCATCTTCAATAAAATATTTGCTACTATATTATCCAAAATTTCTTAAAATATTTAATCATTGAAGAACACATATAAATGCTGAGGGTCGATGATGAAAATTATTTGGAAAAGTCTAAGTTTTGAGAAAAAACACCCATGTAGTGCATTTTACTTTAAATGTACTATAACAACAAAAGTTAAAATTGTAATAAGTCAAGTCTTTGGTAGGAATTAAAAGCAATGGATCAAAAATAAAAAGGAAGAAATTCAATTCCTCATCTTTGTATTCTGTTATTTATTTATTTATTACTTTCTGGCAGAATCCCTCTCACTTTAAGATTCATTCAAAACAGAAGATAAGTATTAATTTCTTCATATATATAGTTCAAGAACTAAAAGTCCAGTGAGATGCCTCAGCAGGCTAACGCACTTGCTGTGAAGCCTAAAGATTAAAATGACTCCAAATAACTTGGTTATATAGGTAGATTAGTGCATCTTTCAACTCTCATTAGAGAATCTTTTGGCAGTAGGTGTGATTAGTACAGTGACCAACAGCTGTTCAAGGTGTAACAACTAAGAGACTATGGGATGCTCATCCCTAAATGGGACACATATATCATCACATCTTCTCCCAAGGCTCGGAGAAGATTTCAAAAGAGGGTGTGGTAAGTCTGCAAGAGCCAGAGGCAATAGATGACCACAAGGAAACTGTTTTCTGGAAATAGCAGGGACAGTGTAAATATAAGTTTACAGGAACTCAAGAGTTTTTGTGACAGCATTAAACAGGCCTGGACAAGCTCAAACCAGACAAGATCCAAGCATGGAGAGGGGAAGTGGGCAAAGTATCTCATCCCTAGCTGAGGAGCTATTGGACACTGATAGCAGCTGGAGGGGAAAGGTAAACTTCTTTAAGAGTGTGACCCCTGTGAAGTCAGCCATACTCCAGTGAGCACACACAAACCAGAGTATATAGACAGCTGAGATTTTACTTGATGAACTTAGCACATACTTGTGGGAGGGGAGTGTTGGGAAGAAGTAATGAATCTGGTGTGAGTTGAGAAGAGGCAAATTGATAGGTAAAAATTTGGGGTGGAGAGTGCAAGAGGATGGAGGAGGCAGCGAGGCACAGATGGAATTCTCAGCGGAATACAGCTTTATTTCGCACGGGACATGTTTCCCTTGGGGAAGGGAAAGATGTCAGGGAAGGGAAAGATGTCAGCAAAGGGCAGGGAAGGGAAAGATGTCAGGGAAGGGAAAGATGTCAGGCCACGGGCTATGAGCTGGGACTTTATATATGGGGGCTTTCGG
>NW_008346803.1:287217-295885 GCF_000622305.1 Nannospalax galili
AGCTGCTGTTGTTTGGAACACTAATACAAATATGATCAAAATGCCTGTATTAAATTCTCAAAGAAATAAATTTCTTTTTTCTTTTAAAGAGCTGACTCTGCAGATCCATTCATAAAGCGTACATGTTACTCAGGGAAGCCAACAGGAGAAAATTAAGTACAAGGAAGAGATGGTACAAAGGTCAAGTACATAATACTGTTGTTAGCCATTCTCACAATATATTATAAATCTTCCATTTGATTGGACAGTGGCAATTCCAAAAAGTATAGTAATTGATTTCCTAGAAACAAAGTCACTTGTTTTTCTAGGTTCTTGATTTCTCCTCTGGAAGAAATTCCAGTAATGGTTCACCAAGGGCCAAATTAGGGAACTAACTGTTGTGCCAAAGAATGAGAGTACAAGACATAAAAGGGTAGTGATCTCTTGAAAGTCTTAACTGATCTGACTTTCTATGTTGAACTGGCCAACATTCAAACAGCAGGCTATTGAAGGAGGACTGCCCATTTACTGTCTCCCTCCCAAAAAATATGGACAGGTTAACTTTTGCTCAAAAACAAGAAAATTATTTTTATTGATATTATAATTAATGAAAGAACTTTAGAAGTTTTTTCTATCTCCTAGCATATGGTTGTTTGTGGATTTGTAAGTTTTCTGTATCGTCTGGCCTTAGATATAGTAGAAAAATAAAGCTAAAGGCTAAATCTTTGCCATAGACAAAAATATTAAAGATTTTATTCTATAAACATAAAGACTATGTAAGTTCTTCTTACTCTTAAACTTGCTCTATTATACTGAGTTTCTACTTCAACATGGGTGACACTCAGAGATCCACTATTTATTACCACATTATCTATAGCCTAGGCTCTGATATAAATATAACTGCATAGTGAGCCAAACTTTCAGGTCCCTACATAACTTATTATTAATGATAAGTAAATAATTCCAAGGATCTGGAGAGAAACCTGCTTCATATATATATAAAAAACCGTTGCGCTAAATTTCTAAATTCACCAATCATTTTCCTTTCCAGTAAAAGTTATCTCTTTGATACAACAATCTACTTGTCAAGAATTTCCCCCACTTCTAACCTCGAAATTCCATTAGGAAATCCATGTTATTTTTTTAATCTCTCTTCTTGATAGTAGAACAAGAGGTTTGTAAACTGGCTATGTCATCACAACCTATGTAGAGTTGTTCTGATCCAATTCTTATGAATCACATCTATAGTAGTCTCCAAGATTTTAATTTATTTTATAGCTTTCTGTAGAACACAAAAGTAAATTTCTTTTATAACCCTGGTTCTTACAATCTTTCAGCCCCCTCTTCTAAAACCGTCCCTGAGATGGGTGGGTAAAGTTTAGTATAGGAGTCCTTTATGAGGGCATACATTCTGCAATGTCTTATTCTCTAAAACTCAGCTGTTTGTGGCTCTGTTGTATGGGGAAGCTTCACTGGTGAAAGTTGAAGAATGCATTAGTATTATTTCTACCCCTTGTTCTGCTATGTTCCATCAGCCTTACATATAGAAGTTGCATTGTAGATGTGTCATTTAGGACTTGATATCACTCAAATGTATATTCTCTGTGTGTGACCAGTTGAGGAACTCTGTAATCTCCTCCATCTGTGGCAAAAAAAAAAAAAATAGCTTCTTTGATGAGTGATAGATGGTATACTTGTCAGGGTAGTAGGAAGGCAGGTTTGTATTAGGCAGCTCAGGAGACCAGGGGCAATGTGGGGATAGGGACAGCCTGTGGAGGATCTAACAACTTATGCTACAGAATTAATCTAGTCTGGGTTAGGAAGTCAGACCAGAGATCTGAAGTGGAAGAGCAGGACCCAGCCTCGGCCCAAGGCTAGAAGGAGAGACAGGGTGCCAGAGACCATTTTATTTTCCTTATGAAGTAACTTTTCTGGCACCAAAAATTCCTATCATTTTGGAATTATTATTTCCTGTTTGTGAATTATTTACTTATTTGTCCATTGAGAAAAAGAACACTAATATTTTGGAATTTTAATAATAAATTTTCTATAAGGTTCTGTCATTTAGCTAGTTGTGTCCATAATCAAGTATACTAATTATATTCACTCAAAATAAAATGTGTGTATAATATATTGAAGATATGGCTTATAAAATGATGAGATAATTTTAGCTGATCTCTCTCAATAAGAGCTACTTTAGTAGAACAGTCTCAGACTAATTACAAATGCGCTGAGACTGAGACAGGAATTCTCAGCCTCTATATGTGACTTTGCTGTTCACTGCCCAGTGTGATGGAATATTTAGCACAGTATCAATATGTCCCTATAACTTCCTCCAAGGGTAAATGGCAGGGGTCTTCACATGACCATTAGCTCAGAGATTTGGTTTCCTCTAATCTTCCCAAAGGAAAACTGATAATAAGTCCCATTAGAAGGCACATTCTCAGGTGCTGTTAACTGCAAAAAGTACAAAGAAATTCCAGAATATCATCATTGGATTTGGGCTTTCAAGTGATAATTATAAAATATACCCAGCTACTAAATCACTAGGTTGAGATAAAATCTAAGATGGACAGTATTTCAAGGATCTTCATAAGATATCAGCATCCCAGAGAAAGGTTTACCCAAATTTTGTCCAAGCAGACACTTTTGATATTTAAAGATCTACCCAAGACATTTGGGTTAAAGTTTCCCAAATGATGGCAATCATGATTTTATAATCATTTTCTTTCTCATCTTTTTAAATAAGCCATCTTTTTTCACTATATTACTTTATGAAATTTATGAAATATGGTATAGTTTAATGGTATTTAGTTCCATCTCTCCCCATCTGCACTTCCTCTCTCTCTCCCTCTCTCTCTCTCTCTCTCTCTCTCTCTCTATATATATATATATATACCACCTGTAGAATCTGTGTGATCTGTGTGTCCCTAAACATCCTCTGGTTTTTGTGGTTGTTGCTTGTCTGTTTTGGGGACAGGGTTTCCCAGTAGCTCCAGTTTGCCTGGAAATCTCTGACTCCCAAGTGCTGGGATTGTTCTGGCACATGGTTTCCCTTCTTTTTCTAAATTTTGGTCTTTTGGAGACAGGGTCTCCCTTTAGCCCCAGATGACCTGTCACTTCTGATGTATACCAGGCTTGCCTTGAATTCAGAGATCTACTTTCATTAAAGGAGTATGCCACCATGCCCACCATATGTTTTCCCTTCTTAATGTTCATTATTTGAATAAATCAACAATGGGAGGCAATGTAAACTCAGCCAAATACACAGGGCTGGAAGGAATATAGATCCTAGAGAAAACCCTATCTCTGTCATATTTCTAGACAAATGAAATTTCTTATCATATGCTAAATATGGATATTTATGTTTACAGAGAGGCATACGTGCACCACTCAACAAAGAAGCTTATTTTTGTAAAAGATGGAGGTTACTGCAGAATTCCACAACTGATCAGACAGAGAGAATGTATGTCTGAGAGACAGCCAATTCTAGGTGACACCTCTACAGTTGAACCTCTACACCTAAGGCTCATGGAATATAGCAGAACGAGGGGTAGAGAGAAAACTAATGCATCCCTCAACTCTTACATGTGAAACTTCCTTATAGAACAAAGTGCAATACACACAGAAGGCCTGAACCTCACCCACCCATGGCTCAGGGATCATTGGGGAAGAGGGGACAGAAAGACTGTAATAGCCTGGTCTGGTTCATGAGCATAGGGAAGCAGAGAATTTCAGGTCAGTGGAAGCTTGCATGTATGAACTTGTGGCAATGGTTGCATAGAGCCCAGGACCCAGGCCAGTCAATTACAGGACTCAGAGGGGAGGAGAGTAATGGGTGGCTTCCTGCCCTAGAGTGAGAACTACTGGAGACTAATTGCTAGTGGGTGAGGGAAAGTATGCCTTCCTTACCATCTCTAGATGGGCTGACTAGACTCTAGTAGATGAATTTGCACTGAAGGACATCAGGGTACAAATTCTTGACTTAATAAGGCTTAACATGTATGGCAGAATACTTGAGGTCTGGTGGGGGGATAGAGGGGCATGGATAAGGGAGGGGATCTAAAGTGATTAGGAACTGTTGTAGGAAATTACAAAAGATCAATAAAAGAATTTAAATTCTCAAACAACAAAAATGATAAAACAAAAATAACCCTTATTTTGAGTTTTAATTATGATTCTCACTAATTTTTAAAAAACACTTTTTTATTGAGGTTTGTGCATTTAATACAATAGATCTCAATCAGACTTAGACCCTCCACCATCCTCACTCTCCATACCCTCCCACACTACATTTCATTAGTTCTGTAGTATATGTTAAGTCCTGTCCTTTACAGCTAAGCATTTGTACATTAATGTCCTTGATGCAAGTTCATCCACTGGTGTCTTATCAGCCTATCTAGTGTCTTTCCCTTAAAGAAGATCTAGTTTTACCTTACCAATGGTCTAGATGGACTGACTAGACACCAATGGAAGAATTTATACTGAAGAACATCAGGGTACAAATGCTTGACTGGATAGGACTTAACGTGTATATTGGGATATATGAGGTCTGGTGGGGGGTTGGGGGTCAGGGGGCATTGATGGGTGAGGGGGATCTAAATTTGATTAAAATTTTTTGTATGAAATGTACAAAATATCTACATTTTTTTGTTTAAAAAAGGTCTATTCTTCTTCACCCAAGAGTAATCAGTTACCAATAGTTCCTCAGATAGGGTTGGGATATATTCTTAAAAGTGATGATTTAAAATTTCACAAAAGGAATAGATTAAATTGTTTAAAATCAAGTTACTTGAATAATGCATCTATTTTTCTATATATCTGCTATCTATCTATATATATATCATCTATCTATATCAATCTTTCTATTTATCATCTATCTATTGTCAATTTAGCTGTTGTGTCTATGTTTACGTAAACTTTCCTGCCAATATACACTTGTGTGTGTATGTGTTTGCATGTAGAGGCCATAGTTTTATGTTGCATCCCTTCCTAGAACACTCTTCAACTTGTTTTATTAGAAAAGTTTTAACACTGAACCTGGCTCATTGATTTGGCCAGGTTGGATTGAAAATAGGCCCGGGGAACTATCCTTTCACATGCCCATCCCCACCACCTGCACTGAGATTATAGGCAAGCTGCCATGTTTGGCTTTTATGTGGACACAGGGCTTCCAAATTGAGATTGTGATGCTTAACACATAAGTCATGCCTCAATCCTTCATTTAGATATTTCTATGGAAAATAAAGTCTTCTGAGACAGACCTCAATAAAAATGCTGATCAAAAAAAAGTATAATTTATTCCTGGTTTTATTTGGTTTGGGTTTTTTTAAACTATATCTATTGATACATTTTGTTCTTACTAAGCATGTAGATGAGAAAGCTTTACTACCAACACTGGACGAATCTTGGAATCATTGCACAAGGCTTTCTAAAAACTCTCATCAGTATTTGTTATGTTAATTATTTGTTGCTTGTTTTACACATTGTTACCTGGAAGTTCTTCCAATTATATGATGGCAAGCTATAGTCCCAACTCCTTCTCACCCTCTGTGGAATGAGTCAAGCAGGGAGGAGCCCATTACCCTTCCCATCCAATCATTTGACCTTAGCTGCATGAGGGGGCTGGAAGAAGGATAGATGCCCTGAGGAAGCCTCAAGGCAAGTCTCTCACCATTTTGTGCGGCTGTCAGGAAGCCACAGGATTTATGTTTGGGTGTGGACTTTCTAGCACAGCCATTAATGGGGGGATACCCACTCTTCTGTAAGTAAGCCAGCTTAGTTAGCAATTCCAATAAACACATTAGGATTTTCCAGACCACAGTTTTGGAGGATTCTTGCCTGAGGTTGTCATAAGGACAGTGGTAGGAGGAGGAAACTAGACTCCACCTGTGCTTTCCAGCAGTGAATTTGGCTTTACACAGATCAGAGTCTTAATGAGTGTTAGTATACTCATATGATTGAGATACAATGTTTCTGATGGTTAATCTTCATTATTAGTTTCTCTGGCTTTAAAATCATCTGGGGCAACTAATGAGGTAGATGTTGTACAATGTAAGATTATCTAAGAGAATAAGACTCACTTTTAATCTAGTGGTACCATTCTATGAGTACCAGGGAAAATAAAAATGGAAAAGGAAAAATGAAGTGTGGAGTACTGAAATTTCCTCTTTTGCCTCATGTCTGCTGTGAAGAAAGCTTTATCACGTAAACTCACTACCATAATATTCTTCCCAAGTGCATGGGTGTAAGAACTTTCAAAATCCATGAGTCATAATAAATGGTTCCTCCATTTATGTTGCTTTATATAAACACACATCACAATGCTGATAAAACAAACTCTATAATCATAATGACTTAAATCATAATAATCCTGTAGGACAGTCATCAGAAATGATGTCTATGCTGTGATCAACAGCAGATCAAGAAACCAAGATGTAGCTTATAGTAACACTTGGCCCTCATGTTAAGTCATAAGCTGTGCCCATGAGGTCCTCATGTCACCTTGGATTGGGGCTGCCCCTCCTCATCCATTCTTGCATATAATGATAACTCCAGTAATAAGTGTTCTCAAATTTATCAGTAAAATCAAATTACAGTGGTTGCCAAATCATAAAAACTACTAATAATTAAGGAAAAAAATAACTTTACCAACTACTCCTGATAGTAAAGAAATTTCTACTGAGTTCTCTGAAAGATGCATAAGATCTTTCCTCAACATTCTCCTGTTGATGTGCTCTGAAAGATGACTTGGAGGTTCTTGTAAACTCCTTTCTTATGGTATTAAGAAATGACTATAAGCATATTTTAAATTTAAAATCACATAATTATTGTTTTAGTGACCATATAATGATTAATGAGTTATAATTCATTTAAATTCATTCCACTTTTTAAATATTACATTTCCTTGTTACTACAAATTAGTTACTGAGCATTTCTTCATACATTTTCAATATACCTCATTTCCCCAAAGTTATTTTATAGCTGTATTTATTTTTTAAGTTGCCCTGATCTTGATGGTCTTCACTCATTCCTCTCATTAACTTCCTTCTAAAGCAGCTTTAGTTTCCTTACTTTTTTTTTTATTATTTACTCATTCCAGTATTGTTGAAATTCCATGTAGTTAAAAAAATATAGCTGACCCTGTCCAGTCATAGTGTATGCTATCTAAGGCCTTTCCAGTACAAATACATGGAACTGAGAAACAAACCTGTCATGAAGAAAAAGATGTTCTCAATTCTCCTAGTTGAAAGCATCTAAATTTTTTCTTATTATTTTATTTTATGTGTACCAGTTCATTGTCTGCATGTATGGTAAGTGCACTCATGGTATGCATGGCCGAAGAGGTCACAAGATGACATCAAATGCCCTGAAACTGGAGTTACAGATGACTGTTAGCCATCATGTTGATACTGGGAATCAAACCTGGGTACTCTGCAAGTGCAAACAGTGCTCTTAACTGCTGAGCCAAATCTCTAGTCCCCATATTTCCTTTTTTTTTTTTAACATTCATAGGCATTTAATGGATTATTGAAAAGTGAGAAATGAAATGTGGTTGGGATGATAGGCAAATCACAGAAGTAGAACATTGATCCTTGACTCATGACAACTAGTTAAAAGCAGTAAAGTCTGTCTTCAGAAAACATGCTTAAATGTTTACATATGGTTTCAAGGAACTTCCCAGACTTCTTGAGATCAATTTATATACACATTAGTGTCCATAAAAATCTATTTTTATTTTGCCCCAAAGAGTTACTAAATATTCTCATTTGTATTGTATTGTATTGGCTTTGCAATTTTCTAGTAAGTCCACTTTTTTCCCTTTGGGATGACAACAAATAAATAATTTAAGTTAATGACACCAAAGAAAAGTCCTATGTGTGCTTACTCCAAATGATTCAATTAGTATTGCAATGAATATTTATGATTACTCTCTGGAATCCATGACTGTAACACATAAAGCTATTTGTTTTAGTGATCTCCTGTGTACATTTGGCAAAGATTGATGGAAGACTTTAGCTCAACTAAACAGAGAAATTCTTTTTATAAACTATCTTGTAAAAATATCACTATTTACATTTAGAAATTCATATTACTTAATTAAATTATATGCTGTAGCTGCAGTAATCATTTGGGTCATATTTCTAATTCTCCATTATAGATAAGGAAGTTTTAATAAGGAAAGACATTCAGGCTGAGTCCTTCTTACCTATCCATGTCCCTTTTTAATTATATTCATCATGTTGCTCTGTTACTAAGTCATAAAACCCAGTTTGAGCACAAGCAAAAAGGAATTGGTGTAATAAAGAATGAATTGGAAGCTATCATTCTGTCGATGTGAAAGTCTATTTGGTTCTCCATTTTCATCCACACTATTTACTTCTGCCCAATTCAAATGAGAAAAAGACAATGACTAAGCAATACAGTCCTATTTGGATATTTATGCAAATTTTTCACAAGTATAGAGAGATCTGCCACATAAGATTAGTTCTCCCAGAATTTTTTGCTATTTGTCAGTGAAAAGGAGCAAAACAAGTCACATGGTATTCCGGGCCATTAGGAGGCAGCAGGCTGTACTTGAACACGTGTAGTATGATGATGTACAAAGATAGTTATCACTGAGGTAAAATGGGTTTTTATTAGTACAAGAAGTCTTAGCTGATTCTGATAGCTATATATTTGTTTCTTT
>NW_008346803.1:296186-308239 GCF_000622305.1 Nannospalax galili
ACCTATGAATGGGACCTTGTTAACCCCTTCCTTCTCTATGCTATAGTCTTATGTTACTTGATATTGTACACCTCTTTATAGGAAAGAAAGCACAGCTCCTGTGAGTTCAGAAGTCCAGTGGCTTCAGCATGTCTAGACATCATTATTTTGCAGCAATCTTCTCTGAACTGTGACTATTCCAGCATTTCTGCTCTCTTTTCTGTGGTGTTGTCTGAGACTTGATGGGGACGGAGTGTTATATAGCCTCCCCATCTAGGGCTGGACACTCCACACTTATTTTCTGCCTTTTGTGCAGTCATGAGGCATTACCATTGTCCATGTTCCAACTGGATAGTGAACTACCCACATAGGTTTACAGGCAACACTAATTGATCTAAGTAAGATAGAAGGAAAAAGGAAAGAAGCAGGAAGAAACGAAGTTATGAGGACGGAGTGTTATATAGCCTCCCCATCTAGGGCTGGACACTCCACACTTATTTTCTGCCTTTTGTGCAGTCATGAGGCATTACCATTGTCCATGTTCCAACTGGATAGTGAACTACCCACATAGGTTTACAGGCAACACTAATTGATCTAAGTAAGATAGAAGGAAAAAGGAAAGAAGCAGGAAGAAACGAAGTTATGAGGTGTATGAGAAGGAGAATAAGGAAGGGTCAAGAGGAATTGGAGGGGATCAAAATATATTATTGTCATGTAGTCAGGTATGACATTACCAAATAATACATTTTTTTTGTTTTTTTAATGAAGACCTACGGAAATACCTTAGTTAGTAAAATTGTTGGTATACAAGCAAGGACCTGAGCTTGATCCTGAGCACCTATGTGAAAAATACTAAGCCATATGTGCCCATAACACAACCTCTGGGGAGGCAGAGACCTGAGGATGAACTGGGCTTTGTGGCTAGCTAATCTAGTCAAGTGAGCTAGCTTCAGATTTAGTAAGGAAACTTTTCCTAAAAATGCTGCACAGTAATTGAGGGGGAAATTAAATCAGTCATTGGCCCCACATGCATGAAAACACAAATGCACCTACACCCATGTCAATAAATGCATAAACACATCCATACATACATGTTTAAATATACACACATAATAACTTCAGTAGAAATTGGTAAGTGACAGAATTGACGATCTTAAATCATACAATGAAAATGAGTTAGCTTTTGCATTACTTAATTACATTCTTCCCAGAAAATTTTCCCATGCCCCTCCATCCATTCCTTCTCAATTTCTCAACCTCTTCTTTGATTATTATTCTTACATATATCTATATAATGCACTGAATAAGTTAAGTGGTGCTTGTGTGTATCTGTATTTAGGCATCTCCATTTGGGATTAGGCAATCTATTAGGGAGCTAATCCCTAGAGAAAAATGACCCTACCTTCCTCAGCATTCGTTAATTGACTGTAATTTTTATCTTGAAGTGAAATCCCATGGTATCTCCACTTCCAAATGATCATCTCAATAGATGCTAGAAAAACCTTTGAAAAATTCAATATGCTTTCACAATAAAAATTCCAGAGGATTTGGACTAGAGGGAACACACACCTCAACATAATTAAGGCTATATACAACAAAACCAGAGCCAACATCATTATACATGGAGAAAAATCTTTAAGCATTCCCCATTAAAATAGAAATGAGACAAGCCTGTCCACTATCCCCAATCCTTTTCAATATTGTGCTTGTGACACTAGAAAAAGCAGTAAGCCAAGAGTATGAGTGCATGTGTATATCTGCTGGCTATGTAACAAAGATCACAGTGCCTGGCATGGAATGAGCCATTTCAAGTTTATGTGGTTTGAATGAAGAATGGGTCCCATAGATGCCAAATATTTGTGCACTTGGAACTCAGTGCATGACACTGTTTGGAGTGGATCATTGAGCCTTTAGGAGGTGTGGCCATGCTGGAGGATGCACGTCACGGCAGCTGGCTTTGAGAGATTTTAAACCTTGGTAGGATTTCCAGTTTTGCTGTGCTGCCTGTGACTTCTTGGGGATGTGTGCACTCAGATTTTGGATCTGGGAGCCTCCTGACCCATGCCTCTCCAGATATTATGGGCTCTTCTTCTGGAACCATAAGCCAAATAAACTCCTCCTTCTCTAAGTGGCCTTAGTGATGGTGACTTATCACAGTAACAGAAAAATAAGTAATAACCAAATAAGAAGGTACAGAAGTGTCATTGTATAGCACACCACATACACACACACACACACACACACACACACACACACACACACTTTCACAGAATTCTCTGGGAAGCTTTGTAGTTTTTCTTTCAATAAAACATATACTAGTGTTCTTAGATTTGTACTGATAACCAGTATTGGCAACATTATATGATGACTTGCCTAGCAATTCTCTAAATGGTTCTCCAAGTCCTTCTGTATTCCAAGGGCACTCAGGTGTGAGGATGAAGGGGCTGGTCTCCAGTTAGTGCAATGTAGGGTCCCTGATGTCTGGGTGCTTTGATGACATGGAAAGTCATGCTAGAATTCTCAAAGCATTTATGTTCATATTTTTCTTAAAGTACTGTAGATTCCAGGACACTGCAAGCTAAGCACTGAGGCAAATAATCTGCCAATGAATGAAATGCATCAGTAACTGAAAACTTTGGTAGTGTTTCTGTGATCATACACAATGATTATGAGCAGTAGAGTTCCTCTCTTCTTGACAATTACTGAAAAAATTGGAAAGCACCATAGGATTTGAGTCACAAAGGGACAAGTAACACATGATCTTCGTTTTAGCCTACTGCCTGGCAGTAGTTTCCAGAACATGGCATAAAGAGAAGGAAAGCATATATGGTTTGTGTTTCTCACTGAAATTCTTACTAAGTGAGGAGTCAGAAAGGAAATGTTAGGTGATTAGCATTTGGACAAAAATTGAACTTTTATAAATGGTTAAATTAATAAATAACTATAACCGTTAACACTTAATGAAATGGATTGTAATGTTGTCCTGCTTTTTCTACAGTAGTATTAATAGTATCATCAAATGTGAGGTTTAAATTTCAAGGGCCTATTGGCAACTTGCAAATATTTCACATAGTACATATTTTGGAGCTTCTTTAGTTTTCCCATTACCTTACTCTGAAGATGTTTTAGCTTAATACATTTCTGTAGAAACTTGGTATTTTGAAAAAAAACAGTGAGTTAGCATGTTTAATTAGAATGTGTCACCACAGTTTCTTAGGTGTCCCAAGCTGTATGTTTGTGTGGTTTTCAAGGTTAAATATTCTCACATTCAATTGCATAATCTGCTTTGAATCGCTTAAATGGCTTGATACATCAAATACTTTTAAACTTATATAATATAGTAGATTTTAAAATATAATTCATGAAGAAGCATATGATGTTAATATCATTTAGTTTGATATTCCATTTACCTGACAGAAAACACAGAAATATATGCACAGACAAAAACTAGATCCTGTAATAAACATATTCTGATAAGGTTACAAAAAACAATAGATGAATACTCATGTTGATAGTGAAAGATAATTGCTACATTTTAAATGTAAGTAAAAGCAAAATTATGATGCTAAAGGGAAGTGCTTTAAGAATAAATTGAAATTTTAAATGTTTTATATACTACACACCTATTGTAAAGATTACAATAGTACTCAAAACATATCAGAAGAATTCTAGCAGCTGCCTTCATACTATTCTGTTTTTAAATTTCTTACATTTTTATATGTATGAGTGTACGGCCTATATATGTTTAAGTGTACCCGTGTCATGCAATGCCCACAGAGGACAGAAGAAGGTGTTGAACATCCTGGAACTGGACTTATGGATGGTTGTTAGGGGTGGTAGAAACAGAACCTAGGCCCTGTGTAAGAGCATCTAGTGTTCTTACTGCTGAGCTATCTCTCCAGCCCCTTTCATATAATTCTTCAAGAAATAACTACCCATGGATAAAGTTTGCTTGCTTTTTTTACTGTATATGAAGCAATTCATAAAAAACATACTACTTCTACTCTGATTACATGTAGTCAATTTTTATCTGTATGATTTATTTGTTCTGCTGCATGTAGATATAGATCTTTCATAGTCTCAATAATATTAAGATCCATAGAAATAGAAGTATATACTTGTGGATTTTGCTTTTAGAAAGACTTATGTCCTGTCCAATTTTGGTCCATCTAGTTATGAAAATTTAACAATGATGACAATCATAAATAAACAGATGAGAAAGTCTTTCCTAGGGGTTTGAGATGAGTTTTTCTCTAGTGTATCACCACTTCTGTATTAGAAAATAACCCAGAATGTAGGAGCTTAAAGTAGCCAATTTTTGTGCACCTGAATTCTGTAGCTAGAAGATCCAGATAAGGTAGAGTGGCAGGATGTGTATTGCTCCATGTTGAGATTTCAAGGTGACAGACATGAAGAATGGAGAACTGCAGCACTTTGCTTGTGAAACCACCTACATGTGCATAGTGTGGAGACAGAAATGGCTCCAAGCCTTCAGCTGCTGATCACAGTACCTGAATCACCACTTCATGAGCCCTTGAGGCTGCCACAAACACCCTTCCCACTATGTGAATTCTTACATAACAGTTCAAGAAGAAAGTACAAAATTTCCAGGAACCTATAAGGACTCCAAATATAAAATATGGTACAGCATGAGATGTCAACATCATTTCCATCACTCTGTTGGTAGAGATCAATCTTCAATGTGAAGTGTCAGTAAGGATTGATCTGTGGAGGACTGACAAAAACAACTAGGATTATTTGTGTGTGTGTGTGTGTACATGTGCGTGTGCGTATGTGTGTGTGTATGTGTAAGTAAGACAGGGTCTCCTTGTAGCCCTAGTTGGTCTGAACTCATTATGTAGACCAAGCTGGCCTCAATCTCACAGAGATCTGCCTGCTTCTTCCTCCTGAGTGCTGGGATTAAGGGCCTGAACCATCATGTGCAGTTTAGGATTATGTTTCAGTCTAAAGTCAGCCATGGGAAATATATTAATTAATAGAGAATTAAATTTAAAATCACAAATTAGGGGGTGATATTTCATTTCTTGTTGACCTAATATACCAGACGTCTGAAATACAATGAACAGGGACGGTCCACAGCAAGATAGCTAGAGGATGCTGTACAATATATTGGCTATTTTATTGACCACAAAACACTTGTGTCTTATATATTTTAGGACATTATTGGAAAATGTATTATAGTTAGCATGTTCTTATCTAAATGTAACAATATCAAGTTTGTGCAACCATAGAGATAATGCTATGCATATGTATACCAAGGCAACAGTTCAAAGGATCTTTTTGTTTTGTTTATAGTTTTTGGTTTTATGAGATAGGGTCTCACAGTATAGCCTTTCCAACCCTGAACTTGCTTTGTAGATCAAGCTGACACCACATTTGTGGCTATCTCTAGTCTATGCATCCTGAATGCTTGGATAACTGGTGTTTGCAACGATCATGTGGACTTCAATAGAAGCATTAAGCATGGGGACATAGAAAGATGTATAGATGAGTTTAATCTGGAATTGAAGACTCTTAATTCTTAACTAACATTTCATTTCAGTAGAACAAAATTTGACCATTTTTTCTCTATGAACCCATCCCAAACAAGACTATTTTTATAATTTTAATATTTCCCTAATAATTTACACATAACTATAATATAAGTAAAATACTGAGTAAGATTTAGCCATTAATATATCTCCAAAATTTTGGAAATGACTCATTTACTCCAGTATTTGAACTAATAGATATTTACTTGGAAAAAAACTGGAAGTATTGTAACATGTTTAGATATGTTTTCAAATTAGAGAGCTACAAATAATATTTATTTGCTAATGACTAACACATCATAAATATGCTTTCATGTACAGTTTTATATACCACATATACATATATGTATGTCTTTTTATATACTGCTAGATCTACATCTTAAAATGCTTTCTATGAAAAAAGAATAATGTCACGAAGAAATGCATTAATTTCTTCATGGATTTATAAAAGTATTGCCAATATTTTTGAATAGTTAACTCTCTCCCATGGCTTTAATAATATGCATCATGTAGTGAATACAGAAGAAATGATTGATTGCTTAAAATGATCCATGCTAATTTCAAACTTAAATATAAACTAATAATTTGGAGCACTGGCTTTTGTTACTTTTGAGAAAAATGAATTTTGAGACAGATGTTGGTATGAATTAAAATTTTACCTCTGCAAAATCGAGTATTAAGTTAGTACTTGAAACTTGTCTAGATGAATTGTATAAAGCCAGACGGAAGTGGCAATCTATTGAGGCATTTTTTAATGCTACTGAACATAACTGAAAATGAATTTAGATGACACTAACACCTATCAAAAGGGAGATAAAATATGAAGTATGCTGTTTGGGGAAGTAAACCCAGGAAGTTTTTCCACAAACTGAGCATTAGTCATGTTTTCCTAGAGTCTATTTCGCCCTAGTGATGCCCAGAGGGAAACAGTCATCTCAAAGCTACTACAAATCTCAAATTTTATCAGAAAATGGTGTAATAATTTCCTGTGGCAGTGCTGTCAGCATAAAGATACAATATTTAAAAAACAAACAAACATGTAACTGAAGGTCTATCTGAACGAAGGGGCTTCTACATTGCATTAAAATTGTGACAATATGAAACTCCAAATACAAATATACTTTATTTATTTATTTTTAAGGCTCTTATTTATAATCTTCAAAGCATGCATTTTGTGCTAGACTCTGAATTAATAGAAAGCTGTGGATGTTACTTGCTTTAAGCATGGTTCGTCAAACAAAATAGAAGTGATGCTAAAATGCTTCTTTAATTCATGGATATTTTCTTTGTTGATCATTATTCAGTAGATTATTTATTTCTACTTCATTTCTTCTGTGACAAATCTCTTCAGAGCCACCAGTCCAGAAGAGTTTGCATCAGATCACACTGTTCTGTCTGAGAATCAACAATTATAACAGCAGTCTAAACCCAGCTTCTGAAAGTGCCAGTCTTGACCACATGTAAATAACACCATGAATGTGAGGCTGATGAATCCCTGGCAACAGTAAAAGTTTCCTAAACATGAAATATGCAGACATCAATTCAAGATCAAGTGCACAGTTAATCCAATGTGTTTCTGGTAGATTCTCCGAAACTGCATTTGCATGACTTCTCTGAAGTCTTGGTTCTGAACACAAAACATAAGCACATTCCACTCTGCAATGCCAACAAACACTGACTGAAATGCCACAGCTTAGCTTCTAGACAATTGTAAACGAGCAATTTCAGTGTATTTATAAAATTTATAATGTTTTCTGATTTTATAGAAGTATAATGATTTATTTGTAACAAAGACTTTTAATATTTTTCTACTCCATCTCTCAGAATGTACCAAATTAATGCAACTTTGAATCATATTGTGCCAGAGTGTTTGATTGGGTAATTACTACTTGGGCTGTTGACTTGAGTTTCATAAAATATTTTTAAATGTATTTTGGTTTTAATTTAGGAAATAATTTCTAACAGTATTTTTAAGAGTCCTTAACATACTTCTTGCCACCTATATATGTATTTTACGCATACCAGATAAATATTTTAAAGCATAATTCTTTATGAATTACTATAAAATGTTTGATTTATATATCAAATTTATATATTTGTTTTATATGCCTACATATCCTGGTCACTTAAAAATTACATAAATCTTGGGAGGCAGAGTAGGTAAAGTGCTTGCCTTAAAAACACGAGAACCCAAGTTCTCCCAGAACCCATTGGGAAAAAGGGGAGCATCATAGTGTGAGCACTAGTAATTCCAGCTCTATGGAGGAAGAGACAGAAAGATCCCTGGGGATGGTATTGGCCAGCCAGTAAGCCTACTTGCTAATTTCCTGGTCCATGTTTATCCTGTATTAAAACACAAAGTCAAAATGAACCCAAGGAATGACACCAGTGGAGGTTTTCTTCATTCCTTCACACGCATGTGTCCACAGATATATGCACATGTGCATACATACACATAAATATTTGCAGTTTAAAAGGTATCAGAAGTGAAATAAAGCTTTAGATCTGATCTAGAATACCTAGTTACGAGTATATTCCATTCCACTCAGGGGGCTCTGCACTCACTGGGCTGTTATCTCCCTACACATCCCTGTAATTTCATGAACTTGTCCTTGAGCTAGAAGTATCAGTTCTTCATTAGCTTTGTGGTAGCAGCTGAACCTTGTTACAGTTCTCTTGTCTTCTGCTATATTTCCTGCATGAAGTGTGTTAAATGGTTAAAACATATAGATTTACTCAAAATATGCTTTTTCTAGGACTTCTTGTGAATGGAAAATAATTTGGCAAAGAAGCAGAACACATGATCTAGTTTCAAGGCATAGGAGTTGAATATTCTAGATAGCAGTGGGTTTAGAATTAAAATGAAATGAGTATTTTTAATATCATAGTTATTACTGTTTAATGTTTTTTTTTAACTTGGGGAAGTATTAACACATTTTCATTTTCATTTTTGGCATGCTGACTTATTAGATAATTATTTTGTTGCTTATTATTATATTACTAATTATTATTTCCTAAACTTCTAGAATGGAGCTGCCATTTTCTGAAGTTCAAAAGGGAAGAGCAAAAAATTTCCTGAGGCACAAGATTTATGTTTCAGGTTGTGCACAAGAAGTCGAAACAAAAATAACTATATTATGTAGTGATGAAAACAATATGCAAATACGTTTGGAATGACACAGAGAACTATGAATGGAACCACAAAGAGCATTATAAAAAATACTGATAGTTGGCCTAGATTGTAATATACTAGATGAGTAGAGTGTTAAGGACATTTGACCAACATTAAATAGAAATATAAAAGCTTAACTTGAAATATCAGGAAAACATATTTTACAGCTTTTGGTTGTGGTGATGATTTCATAGAGAAAATAGAATGGAAAGCTCTGGAAAGCACAACTAACTTAAAACAGAAGAATCAACAGAACTGTAGAATGGTCAGATTAAGGAGAGGTAAATATGTGTGTCACATATCTGAGATAGAGGTGATCAAGAAGTGAGCTGGAAGTGGGGATGCATGTCTATAATGCAAGCAACAGGGACTGGGGGTGAAGCAGAACGATCCTGTGTCCAAGCCAGTCCAGGTTATATATCAAGACTCTTTCTGATAATGAGATAGTGGATAAGGTCTGTTTTTCTAATTTCTCCACTGCCTACTTCGTTACTTTTTACAAAGCTTATATTTATGTTTTGGCAGTAGTTGCAAAACTATATAGATATCTTTCAGAGTACATCTTCAAAGCAATTCAATTAGTATCTATTGCTTTATGATAAAGTATAGTTAGCAACCCAAGATAACAACTGTCAAAAGTTTCTATTATTAGTCAAATAAATCATTAGAGTGAGAACGATAAAGATATCCCATAACTGTTCCCTTTTGTCTCATATCAGCTGAATGCTATGTCACAGAAACAGGTATCTTTCTACACAGAACCTCCTCACTATTCCAAATCATGGCATCATTTCTTTCATTTTATTTGTTTCTTCTCTTAACTGCTAAAACTTCATTAGTTTTGCATGCTTTTGCATTCTATTCAAACTGACTCTTACAGTAAAATTTCTTTGGTTCAGGTATCGCTAATTTTATTATCATTTATTTCTTTTGGAGAATTTCATACATAAGTATTGTCTTTGCATTATTGACATTCTTCCCAGTTCCCCATCATATCTTCCCAGGTGTCCTGACTCCCTCTCAAGTTTTAGTCCTTTTCTTTGATTGTTGTTGTTTAGGGTTGTCCATTTGGGGATCAGATAACCTCTCAGAGACCTAGTCCTTGGAGAAAACTGATTCTCTGTCCCTCAGCATTCCCTGATTTCTTTTAGCTCTTCATCTTGACATGGGGTCACATACCATTCCACCCATTCACCTTGGCAGGTCAACTGATTTTGTCATTATGAAGATCTCATTAGACTACATTCTGTGGAGAGTTCATTGGTGTAGCTTATCTATGGTGTGTGAATTGTAATACCTAGCAGCAGATTAACCTATAATATCAATGTTTCCATTCACTATGGACAATTATTAACTTATTTTTAAAATTTCAAATGTCATCCCAATGCCATGAGTTTATTAAGCCTTAAAAACATGTTTTATTTTCATTTCTTTGTATTTTATATGTATGTGTGGATACTTCCTATATGTATGTGTACCATGTGCATACAAGTGCATCTGCCCAAAGAGGGCAGAAGTTAAAGGTTGCAAGCCACCTGTTTGAGTGCTGGACTTTAAAGCTTGGTCCTCTGCAAGAGCAGCAAGTGCTTGTAGAGGTAAACCATTTTTGCACATCCTTATCCATGTGTTTTCAATAATGCACTTTTCATCTGAAAATAATTTATCATACTTATTTTTAGACTTAGTAATCTCGTCTGTTGACTATTGTAAACTTTTTATAATTGTTGTGTATATCCCCTTAACAAAAAGAATACAGAATACAATGATAGCTTTTATTATTTTGGGGGTTGTTTCTAAGCAACAGTTGTACAGAAAATGAAAACATTTTATGGTCCATAAATACCATTTTATAATTTATTATGTATATATTATATTATTATTTTATTTCCAATATCCTCTCAATCCAAATGCTTCATAATGTTTGGGTATGCACTAATTTTATGATTTGTGGAATAATTTGCTGTGATAATTTTAATGAATACTGAGGAGATTTTATACAGTATTTTTATGTAAAAATAAAAATATATAGTCAATTTATATATGAAGATATATTAAGCATTAGGAAATTTTAGGAAAATTGGAATCAAGATTGCAATGAGATAATACTTTAGCTAAAAACATTTGCAGTTTTACTGTATTGAATATTTGAGAGGCTCATACCTGATTAGTTGTCTTAAAATTGATAATTAAGTGTGAAATTTGGTGCTACTGTTGAAATATAATTTTAACAATACAGAATATTTACCTGAAAATTAAGCAGCAATTGCACTTTGTTTACTTATCTCTTTAAACATAGGAATGAAGAGGCAGCATACAATAATATCAATAGCTTACTTTTGCAATATGAAAAAGTGGGACTAATAAAACTGCTTACTGAAAGACTTAATTTAGTCTGTGGATAAAATAATAAGTCATTAGGGACCAGTTTAGTATAATAATGAAAACTAGTATCAGGCTCTCTCCTGTGTCCTGTGACTTGTCTAACATCAGGTTCTTAAGCCTAATATCAGTTTCATGTTTGGCTCCATTTTATGAAGTGGTCCTTAATTCCAAATAGTGGCTGGCTACTCCCATAAGATTTGTACCACTATTGCATTGGTGAGCATACCTTGTCAGGTCGGTTGTTATTGTAATTCACAGGATGCATAGTTGGTTAGGCTTGTGATTCTCTTTTCTTTCCGGTTGCATACATGGCACTGTCCAGTACTTTCCAATAGAGATGAGGCTCTGAAAAAAAAAAAGCATATCTTCGGGAAAGGATTTGGATTTACAGATCTTAGATGTAGTTCAAATATAATCTAAACCATGTGCACACACACTTGGGTAAGAGAAATCTGGAAATACAAAAGCATGGGTGTGAAAGAGGCAAGATTACACTGAGGACATCTCTGAGGAATAGATACGGCTAAGCTGAATATATTGTTATGTCCATACTCATAATGGGTTATTTTATGGTTTCAGCTATAAGCTCTTCATTCTATTATTTTAAAATATAGTAGGGATGGCATGGTCCACAGTTAGTGAGTGCCTGCCAAGCATGCATGACGTCTTATGTTCAATTCATAACATAATATAAAATTGCATACTCCTTCAATTCCAGCACTCAGGAAGTAGAGAAAAGAGAGTGAGAAGTACATCCACACTGTAAATTTGTAATCCAAACTGGATTACATCACAGCCTATGTCAAGACAAAAAAATAAGTACAACAAAACAAAAATTAAAATAACAGTGTTCTTAGAAAATGAAGGGATCATTCATAAAGACAGTACTCTAATTAAACCAATCATATGTACCTGAACTCCTCAAAAGAAAAATTTTGAAAGTATCATGAAAGTTTTTTAAATTAAAT
>NW_008346803.1:308337-309916 GCF_000622305.1 Nannospalax galili
AGCAAACTATTCTAACAATATGACTTTATTGTACCATACACTGATAGATAGCTTTGTTAACAAAATTTAGAAGCTTGCTTGATTACTTCATTTAAAATGTTCTCTTTAAAATTAGAAATAAAAACTTAATTCTGTTTGAAGACATCTGCAGGAACGGTGCCTTAAAAATGTGAAATATACACTAAACCTTTCTTTAAAGAGTAAATTGGCAAAATAACGCTTGAAAAACTTAAGTATCATTACTTACACTGGTAAAATTTGAGGTTATGTTTAGAGCATTATTGGACTAAGTGGAAACAGAGTCTCTAATACAGTTTAACAATGCAGCTACATGAGTTTAAATGTACTAAACTTTGACTCATTTCCATAAATATTTACAAAACACCCTGCTTCATTTAGGACAAACTCTTCTGTAAGACTTTTATGTTGCCCTGAGTTGGAAGTGCTTATGTGATAATTACTGTATTTCACCATGTTTCTCTTCCACAAACGAGCTTGTAAAAAGGCTCTGGAGAAAGATATGCATAAATATGATACCAAAAAAGATTTTGTCTTTTTTCATTTCACTCTCCTGTAAGGACAAAACAATTAAAATTATTCTGGTTTTAAAGTTTGGCCAATAATGAGTTTTGAGAGAGAGAGTATATTAGACTGAGAACTATTCCAATAGAGCACAGTCCTTAATATTCTGCAGACTTTTGGAACTTTTGTTAAAATTCAGATATTATCTACTAGTGTTACTTGCCTTTATGAGGACTATTTCATCATTTTTACTTTCAGTCTGCACAACTTTTAATAGTTCCTTAATTATATATATAAAATACATGCTTAAAAATTAATTTATATATAATGAAGGACTCATTAAGATATAACAAGAAACATACTATTTCAATGTTTTACAATTTTAACAAACCAGTAGAGTATAGCTCTTATCATTAGATTATGTAAGGCAGAATATTTGAATTATTTTATAATATTTCATAGTGATACTTCATTGAATGAAGTAGGCTTGCTAGGTTTTAAATGAAATTTAACATTAATCTTTTTACTATCATTGTTCTTGGTTAAAACTAAGCGTCTTTTTACAAAAACTTTAAGGTCCATGAACATATAATGAAGACTATCTTAAATCCAACTTGAAAGTTGTTGTTTACTCCAATCGTACTCATGCCACTAGTGAACCAGTGGATATATCTTTCCTGGCAAGTTGTTGTTGTGGGTCACAGGAATCACAGCTGAGTCATGTTGATGATTAATTTTTTCTTCTTCTGGTAGCATGCAGAGCGCCTTTCAGCACTATGAAAAGTAGCCAGTAGAGATGAAGCTTTGAGGTTAGTGTCATCTTGATTTCTCATTGTTTGTTTTACACTAGCATATGTAATGTCTTCAGCAATAGGGTCTTACTGTGAAGTTCTTGTGGATAAACAAGAATAGGGTAATGGCCAGAACTGTTTGACGATCTATGGGACCCCTGGTCAATAGCTTCAAATGAAGGAGTCTATTTCTTTCTTCTGGAAAGGGCAATGCTACCCTCCCCATTATAAAGAAACTACAAAACATTATATATATAATATATTGT
>NW_008346803.1:309985-331771 GCF_000622305.1 Nannospalax galili
CAAGGAACCAACAATTACATGGTGAATATTTTGTTTCCTGTGACCAGAAAATGACTAGAGGATTGAATAATTATTTCCTTTCCGGAAAAGGCTTGTGAAAAACAATCTCTAGTGAGGAAAGTGTAAAACACTAAGTAGGAAGTCTGTGTTAGGAGGGAATGAGTTAGAATCCAGCCAAGAGAATAATTAGTTGTCTGATTATGCAAAATGCAATATTGAGTCTCTTAATTATCTGCAGTAACTTATTGCATGAGTATAAAAACTCTCTTTGGAAATCTACTGTGTTTGAAAATGTTTCATAGCAGCTAACGGTGAGACATTGCTGCTTGTCTGTTTTATTTTTTCTCATCTTTCATACCAGCAAGAATTTGACAATTTTGAGGAGCCAGAAATAGCACAGGAAATGGAGGGAACAAGGCCAAAACACAAAAGAATTAATTAAGTATACACCCATTTCTACCCTTCCCTGCAATCTTTGTAGCTTGCGCTAGGCCTGAACTTGAACGAAAAACGTTAAATTAAATACATAAGCACTACACATGATGGTGCAGAACACCTGTAGAAATTGGCAATGTGTAAAGGAGGATTTTAATGAAATTGCTTTCTATACAGCAAGAAACACAAACTAAATAGAAAATAGGCTGACTTTTCCATAAATCCTAAAAGAAAAAGCATATGTACTCAACAGGAAATACAAAGAAACCACTGTATGTCCTGGGATAGATAAGGTCAGCTTTCTAAGTCATAAATATCTTCACTAAAGGAACAAATACATACTAATTACTACTAAATTTTGACCTATGAGGTTTCCTTAGGCTTCTTTCACTTCCTAATGATTTTGTGAATTACAGCATTGATAACAAGTTATTTTAACACTCTTCATGTCATTAATCAGAAAAAGTAAAAATAAAAATTGCATTTAAAGAAAAAGTACAGCTACTAGCTGAATGGTTTCTCTATAAAAAAGAACATTGTTAAAATCAGTTGCACACATCCTAACATGCAATAGAAGTAAAGTCTTCCTAACCATGTTTTTCACAAGTTCTATTTAACTTACCAAACCAGTGTTAGTTGAATGTCTCACAGAGCTGAATTAATTTGAAATTGAAGAAAAATAAATCAATTCCCATCAGATTTATTTAGCTTTCTTTGACTCATGTAAATTTTAGTTGGGTGCCACCCTGTATGTACTCTTTATTTAGGAACAAAACAAAGAATTCATTTCATTTTATTGTCTAATTCTGTTTTGGTATTAATTTGTAAATTATTATTGCTCATTGGCTTAATTGATCTTATCTCTCTGTCTTTTTCAAATTTTAATATGCCTTGGTAGATGCATAACAAATTTTTGCACCATACTAGAAACAATCATATTTAAGTTGAGCATTCTGTGAAAACCCTACATTTTTGTGGCTTATTTCGTTTTTTTGTCTGTTTTGAGACAGAGTATCCCTGAGGCCAGCTGGCCGAGAACTCAGTACACAGACCAGGCTGGCTCATTCCCCCTGAATGCTGGGATTAAAGGTGTGCACTATCAGACTCAGAAAAACAAACAACAAATGTTCTCCCTCATTTGTGGATCCTAGCAAAAAATTCCTTTTAAATTCCAGGTCCTTTTAATAAGATGATGCTATACAACAGTCCCTTCTGCATGAAATAACTACCATCAGCACGACTTCCACTGAGCCTGGTCACTAAACATAGTCACAATTGGGCTTATTAACATTTGTGCACATTCATTAAAACAGTGCCAAGCAGGGTCACTGGACCCTTACCTGAGTATCTAGCCACCCTTTCCAGCCAACTAGTCCAGCCTTGGAAGACAAAAGAAAAATGAGGAAGAACCCAATAGAGGGATGCTTTTGGAAGCCCTTGTCAAGAAACTCCAATGGATTCTCATATGAACATTTGAAAATTGCCATGTTCTGTCTTTTTTTCCTGTTCCCTATCCAGAACTTGTAATGATAATTACTCTTGCCTTTACTTATCCTTCACATCTCCTATTCATGATTCAAGGACTTTCTTCTCCCTTAGAGACAAGAGTTATGCGATTTGGGAGTATTTTAGGTAGCCCTGCTGAAGGGGTACCCCGATTGCCTTACCCTCCCACCCTGTTCAGCATGGAAGAAGCCAAAGTGGTCTGCGTCCCTATTCCTTACTGGCAATTTGGATAACCCCTTTAGAGGATGGCATGATAAAAATAAGAGGCAGGAATTGGCTAGGCAGTTAGGGTAAAAAGACCCCAATAAAATGTAGCCAGTTTCTTGGCTAAAAGTCAAAATGTCCTTGGGCCTGTTAGCAACATACTCTGTTCCAAAGGTCAAAAATGTCAAAAGTATTTGGCAGCTTGTATCAAATCCTTAAAATATTTTAGGGTTACCTCTTCAGAGGGGGGGAATGTTGGAGGGGAGGGAGTGGGCATGTATTTGATCAAAACAACCTATATGCATGTATGAAATTCTCAGTAAAGTTTTGTAAATATTACAAAAAAAGTGTGCACTACCATGCCCAGTTTATTTTTGTTTCTTGTTTTGTTTAGTTTATTGGTGGTATTTCTTAAAACAGGGTCTTCTTATAGTCCCTGTGGGCCTGGAAATCCTATGTAAATTAGGCTGGTCTCAATCTTAGAGAAGTCTACCTGCCTCTGCCTCCCTAACGCTGATATTAAAGGCATGTGCCACAATGACCATTCCCAAAATCTAATTATTTATGTAAAACAATATTGTATCATTATTTTCATTTTATATGTTTGAATGTATTGCCTGCATGTATATAAGTGCACTCTTGTCCTATACTGTCCCAAGAGAGGATGTCAGATTCCCCTGGAACTGGAGTTATGGATGGTTGTTAGCTGCCATGTAAGTGCTGAGAATCAAGCCTGGGTCCTCTGCTAGAGCAACCAGTGCTCTTAACCACTGAACCATCTCTCTAGCCTCCCCAAGATCTATTTTTTAAATACTTTTTTTATTTTATGAGTATGCATATATTGCCTGCATGTAGGTAAGTGCACCTGTGTCATGCAATGCCCATGGAGGACAGAAGAGGTTGTCGGATCCTCTGGAACTGGAGTTACAGAGAGTTGTTATCTGCCATGTGGGTGCTGGAATTCAAACCCGGGTCTTCTGCAAGAACAGTGTTCTTAACTGCTGTGCTATCTTTCCAGCCCCCAAAAGTCTATTAAAACAAATTAAAAAGACTTTCTGTTGTTATGGTTAGATTATATTTATAGTTCTACCATTATAAAGTACCTGGGAATCAGCCCTCATTACATACATAAATTACTTTCCATGGTGTAGCCGCATGGTCATAAAATAAAGTAAAATATTAGTAATTTCATTACCTAACAAAGTTAATCATATTTCTTACTCAAGTAATGTATTTCCCAACTTAAGCCTATTTTAGAACATCTTGTATGTTATTGAATGTGTCATCATAACTGCACAATAAAGTTATATATTGTCTGAATTTTATTAATGCATTAATTTCCTTTTTTATTATTTAATTTTTATTTTTTGGTCTTTTTGAGGCAGGGTCTCCCTGTATCCCCAGCTGGCCTGGCACTCACTATGTAGAGCAGGCATGCACCAACTTGCCCGGCTCAATTCATTATTTCTGTATCAATTGCCTTATTCTTCAATATACTTGAAAATTTTTTGTGATGCTTTAATTTACTGATAATTCCTCATTCATAGGAACTGGAAGCAACAACAACATTTGTCATTGGTCTTTGAGCTGAAATAGATAATATTTACAGCTTAGAATTCCCATTAGCTCACTCACTATTGCCTCTATTTTAGAAAAATTGAGCAACAATTTTTATCTTATGAACTTTAAACATTTTAGGGTATAAATTTTAACTGAACAAAATATTTAAAATTAAATGTAAGATTAGATAGGTGATAATTAAATAAGATGATGATAGACAGATAATGATAGATAGATGATAGATGATAGATAGATGATACATGATAGATAAATAGCTAGATGATAGATGATAGACTATAGATAGATAAATAGATAGATGATAGATGATAGACAAGATAGATAAATAGATGATAGATAGATGATAGATAGATGGTAGAGAGATGATAGATGATAGATAGATAGATAGATAGATGATAGATAGGTAGATAGATGATAGAGAGATAGATAGATAGATAGATAGATAGAAAAAAAACCATACAAGACAGATTGATAGATATATAAGCTGAAAGACTATTAACACAAAATAGCTATGACTTTAAATATCTGCATCTTGGTGGAGAACACAGATATTTAAGAAGGCAATCTATAATGAAGTGCAATTCGAACATTACTTGTGAGACATGCTCCAGTGTGTCCTATTTTAATCCAAATATAGTGCATCAGATGCAGTTTTTGAAGGCAAGTTCCATGGGTCATCTTGTCTTTATTAATTTGATCTCTAGTCTGGAATTTATTAATCTCCTTCTGCTTGAAGAACTTCTGTACTTACATGCTGTAGGTGACCTTGAAGGAGTAACATAAGTATTATTAGCTCCTCATTACTCTTTTTGGAATGATATAAACAATAGTACCATCACATTTCATATTGCAACATATTCACATTCATTTATGAAACAATAAGTTGCTAAATTCATGATTATATTTAAGCATTGTCTCACATTTTAGATTATTTTAAAAGTGCTTGTTAACTGTGTATTGACAAATTCTGTATTCAGTTTGGTACTAAAGGAACTGAGAGAAAACAAAACTGCCTGAAACAAATAGGATAGAGAACAATAGTACAAAATGAAAATCATAATCTGTGCATGATTTGTTCCAGCATGTTAACAGATTATACATTTTGAGTATATAATCTTTATGTAACTACTATTAAACTTTTGTAATAAAGTACATAATTTCCATAAGAGTTTTGAAATGCAAAGAAACAAGAAATGAAATCTGTCTGGATTCTTTCACTGTAGGAAATATGTTCATTTATTTCATATCCTTTTTATGAATTGTGGTTATTCTAGGGAAATCAAAGACAGCCTGAAGCATGCTAGTCTATTACTCTCTGACTATACAACTATCTCAATGCATTAAAAGCAGCTAAAGTGTTACTATAAATGCTTATTTTGGTGGGAAAGTTAAAATATAAAATATAAATAAATAAATTTAAAATATTTTATTGATTCTTTGAGAATTTCATACAGTGTGTTTTCCTCATATTCAGGTTCCTTCCCCACTCTCCACCTCACTTTACTACCTTCCAACCTCATGCCTTCTATCAAGTCCAATTTGTGTTCCTCAAAGGCTGTTGGGTGTGGGCCCATCATATTCGACTTTCCCATTTCCCAATCCTTTCCTCACTTCTCACCCTGGACTTCATGTCCTCTATTATTTTTTTAAGGTCTATTGAATCTATTTTGTGATTAGTAACTGTTCCTGAATGTGGTACATCCCTCCAAAGCCTAGTTAACCTAAACAGTGTCACTGCCTCTGTCAAAAGCTTAAATTTTTCAGTTTTTCTTTAACTAGTACTCTTTCCCATTTCCCAATCCTTTCCTCACTTCTCACCCTGGACTTCATGTCCTCTATTATTTTTTTAAGGTCTATTGAATCTATTTTGTGATTAGTAACTGTTCCTGAATGTGGTACATCCCTCCAAAGCCTAGTTAACCTAAACAGTGTCACTGCCTCTGTCAAAAGCTTAAATTTTTCAGTTTTTCTTTAACTAGTACTGGGACCTCTTGCCCACCTCCATCAACCATGCTGGGTTTTTGTCTGGCTTGGGCTTACATGCATTTTGAACATGCTTTCACAACATTGTGGTTCATGTATACCGATGCACAGTTGTGTTCCTAAAACAGTTTCCTTCAATTCATTCACCACCTCTGGCTCTTAAAATCATTACCACCTGCCCTCTTCTGCAATGATCCCTGAGTCTTGGGTCTATAGGATAATATACAGGTGTCCCACTTAGGGCAGAGAGCGCCACAGTCTCATTGTCTTCACAGTGGCCAGTCATGGGTCTCTGTTTCAATCACTATCTTCTCCAAGGAGATCTCCAGGGAGAGTTGATAGGTGCATTAAATTATGTGTGTACCAATAAGTCACTAAGAGTCTGTTTTACACGATTTTGGTTGATCAGAATAGTAGTATTAGGCTCTCCCATAGCTATGTGACCTGTCTAGTCTCAGGTTCTTGACCTAAAAACGATGACAGGTATAGGTTCCATATCATGAAAAAAGCCTTAGTCCAACGAGAAAGTTGTTTGTTACTCACATAATAACCATACCAATTATGTACCAATGGAGTTATCTTGCCAGTCATTCATTATCATACTTCAAGTGTTCACAGCTGGGTAGTAAGATTTATGTTTACTTTTTTCTTCTGGTAGAATGCATGGTTCTTTCCAATACTATTCAAAATGACCACTACAGATGATTATTTCAGGTCAATGTCAGTTTGATTTCTCCATCTTTGTTCTAAAACTCATGTATATAGATTCTTTAGTACTCATGGTTAATCAAAAAAGGACATTAGACAGTACTGTTTGAGGGTCTGTGGGAGCCTCCTGTTCTACAATTCCAAAACAGCAACTTTATTCCTGACACTGTTTTTATTTGGTAGACCACAGGGTTTGGTAGGGATAGTGTCCTCACAATATGCCATTTAAATTATTTTTATATTGCATATTTTAATGTATTTACTTATGTGTTTTAGTAAACTCCTATAATAGTAGGATTCCACACAAATTTTTCAAAGGGCTTTTAATGTTAGTTATCCATGCCCATACACCGCCTCTCCCCTGCCCTGAAATTTCCACCCTATTGTCAATTCCTATTTTTACTACCTTGTCACCCTTTATATCACAATATTATATATACCTTACCACAAAGCGCTCCCCCATGGACTCTTACCCTGAAATTTATGGATTCTTTTCTAATTGCAACAAACAAATGAAAAGATTTAAGGCCAGCATCACTTATGAGACTGAGCACAATATTTCTTTTCAGGGTCTGATTTACCTCACTCAGGATGATTGTTTCAAGTTTCATCAATTTACCTGATAATTTCATAATTTCAGTTTTCTTTTTATTTTAAAGTTTAGTGAGTTTTTCTACATTTCATATATTAAATCTTACCCAATTTAGAATCCTTCCCCATCCACTCACCCCCTTCTTTAATATGTATTTAGTCCATTCTGGTTAATCATTTGTACCCAGATGCCCTTCAATATAAGTTCATCTACTGGAGTCTAGACAGCCTATCTAGACTCTCTCCCTTGAAGATCAACTCTCCCTTATCCAGAAGTAACCAGTAGTCAATAATTCCTAGGCCAGGGTTGGGGCCTACTGCCCATTTCCTTCAATCTATTCTGCGTTTCTTGGCTGATTGAGTTGGCATGGGTCTTGTGCATGTAGTCATCGTTGTTGTAAGTTCATATAAACAAGTTCCCAATGGTCTGAAAGTCTTTGTTTCTTATATTCATATGCCAATCATGGCTCTTACAATCTTTCCACACCCTCTTCCACAATGGTTCTAAGCCATGGGAGGGTTTAGGCTTAATATAGGCATCCTTCCCAGGGATCAGTACTCTATAGTCTTCTGTGTGCATTGCACTCTGCTGTATGAAGAAGCTTCACTGGTGAGAAATGGGATATTTATAATTATTCTCTCTTCCCCTTGTTCTGGTATGTTCCATGAGCCTTGGGTATACATGTTCCACTGCAGGTGTGTCATTAACAGCTGGGAATTTCTCAGAAACATTTTCTCTGCGTGTGAATAGTTGTGGAACTGCATAATAATAACCTCCCTCCGTTGCAAAAAGAAGTTTCTTTGATAATTAGTGTATACTTGTCTGAAAATATAAGGATCCATATTTAGCATACAGTAAGATATTTCTTTTTTTTAGGGATATAGCAAAGATAGGGTTTCCTTCCTCTAGAGTCTATGACCACTTCGGCCATGTGTATTTAGCTATATTTACAGTGCCACCATGAGTCCCTTCCCACTGAGAGGGTTTTAAGTCCAATCAAATAGAAAGCTGTTGCTTACTCCCTAGTTAAATATGACACTGAAGAACCAATAGAGGTAGTTTACTGTGCCAGTTGTTGTGCTTATTAGATATTCGAACTGGGTTGGACAATTGATTGATTTTCTCTCTTAGCAGCTTGCATAATATTCTCTAGAACTATGAGAGATAGTCTTCAGGGAGAAGGCTTCCAGATCAGTCCCAACTCCCTTGATCAACGGCCTGTGTCTGAAGTATGTCCTGTCTTCAACAATAGAACATATTGTGAAAATAGCTTGTGTTATTTTGGGAGTCTCTTGAACTACCCTAACCAACAACTAGAAGGGAGGTTTCTTTTGTCTGACATTGTGTTCCTTGTTATATAGGTTTCAGGTATATGCATACACTTATGTTCAGATAGTGTATGTGTAATTTTCATGGGATTTTTTTGAGTTGATAGATTTCCCCCTGCCTTTTGATAATAACTAAGATTTATTTATCTCTCCTCTCTCTCTACTTGTATAACATCCCTTCTCCCTCCCTAGTTTAAGTGCTTCTATTTTCCCCTTGATAACATCCGTCTCCTATTTTTGCCCCTCTCATGATTTACTTCTTCCCTTTTACCCCCATGATTTCTTGTATGTCCTTCCCTCCTCCAGGTCTAATACCCCACTTTTCCCCTTGGTAACATCTGTCCTCTCTTTTGAGCTCTTTTCTTCCCTTTATCTGTGTGCCTCCTTTCAATTTCTCTGTCCCTGGCTGTTACACCATGATATATATTCACATATGGACAGGTGCTAAGTTCCACAAATAAGGGAGAACATAAGTCACTCCCTTCTCTGAATCTGTGTTACTTCATTAGTGTAACAGTTTCTAGCTCCATCCATTTAGCTGCAGATTTCATCTTTCCTTACGGCTGAATAAAATTACATTCTGTAGATGTACCACATTTTCATTATCCATTCGTCAGTTGAGGGATATTTAGGTCATTTCCATTTCTTAACTATTGTAAGAAAGATCAACAAGAAACATGGATTTATAAGTACCTCTACAGTAGAATGCATTCTTTTGGGCATAGGCCAAGAAGTAGTAAAACAGGATCATAGAGTAGATTCATTTATAGTTTCTACAGAGTTCTCTGCACTGTTTTCCACAGTGGCTGTAATTCCCAGTAGGAGTGAATAAGGGCTTCCCTTCTCACACATCCTTGCCAGCATTTGGCACCTTTTGGTCTCTTGATCTTAGCCATTGTGACTTGATAAAATGAAATCTTAAAGTGATTTTGATCTGATTTGCATTTCTCTAATTACTAAGGATGTTGACCACTTTGAAAGAAGTTTCTTTGACATTTTTTTTTCTTCCTTTGAGAATGTGCTATTCAATTCCTTAGCCCATATTTTTATTAGGTTGTTTATTTTCTTGTTGCTTTGTGTTTTCAGTTCATTGTATATGCTGTATATCCATCCTCTGTCTGGTGAATTTTCTCTCACTCATTGGGTTTCCTCTTAGCTTCCTTGGTTGCTTCTTTTGCTTTACTAAAGCTTTGTAGACTAATGAGGTCCTGCTTGTTGATTGTTGACCTGAATCCCTGAGCAACTCATATCCAATTTAGAAAGTCCTTTCTTACTCAACTATATCTTGTAGAGTACTGTCAATATTTTCTTCTAGAATTTTCAGAGCTTTAGATTTTATATTGAGGTCTTGATCCATTATGAGTTGGCTTTTGTGCGTGAAAAATAAGGGACCAATTTTATTCTTATACAGGTGGAGATACAGTTTTACTAGAACCATTTGTTGAAGAGGCTGACTTTCGTACATTGCATGTTCTTGGCACTTTTGTCAATGACTGGGTGATTGAAATTGCATATGCTCATATTTGGATCTTCTATTGTGTTGCATTGATCTACATGTCCATTTGTCTGCCAGTATCATTCTGTTTTATGACTATAGCTCTGTAATATAGTCTGAAATTTAGTAGGTGATCTCCCAGCATTGTTCATTTGCCCAAAATTGTTTTGGCTATCCAGGGTCTTTTGTGATTCCATATGAATTTTAGGATGGCTTTCTCTAGCTCTCTGAAGAATGTTGGGGATATTTTGATTGGCATTGCATTAAATCTATAGATTGCTTTTGGTAAAATAGTCATTTTCACAATATTATTTCTATCAGTTGATGAGTACAGCAGGTTCGTCCATCTTCTGGTGTCTTCTTCTGTCTCTTTCTTATATTTTTAAAATTTAATTGTAGATATCTTTAATGTCTCTTGCTATGTTTTCTCCTAGATATTTTTTAGACTATTGTTAATGGGAGGCTTTCCTTGAATGCTTTTATGCTTTTTCCTATTGCTTTTTATTGGTATATAGAAATGCTACTGATTTTTTAAGTTGATTTTGTAACCTGGAACTTTATTGAAAGTACTAATCATTTCTAGAAATTTTCTCTTGGAACTTTTTGGAATCTCTTATACATAATATGTCTTAAAATAGTAATAATTTGATCTCTTCTTTTCCAATTAGTACTCCTTTAATTTCTCTTGTTTTATTGCCCTAGTAAGAATTTCAAGAACTATATTGAAAAGGAGTGGATATAGTGGACACTTGTATCTGGTTCCTGATTTATTAAGGGGAATGTTTCCAGTTTTTCTCCATTTAAAATTATGTTGGCTATGGGTTTGTTGTATATAGTTTTAATTACAATGAGGTATGTTCCCTCCAATCCAATTCCCTCTAGGATTTTTAATATGAATGTATGTTGAATTTTGTCAAAGACTTTTCTACATCTATTGAGATGATCATGTACCTTTTGTATTTAAGTCCATTTGTATGATTTGCTGCATTTATTGACTGCTGTATATTGAATCATCCCTACATCTTGGACTAAAACCAACTTGATCATATTGGACAATGTTTTTGAGGTATGTCTGTATGTGGTTTGCAACTATTTGTTGGGAATCTTAGTGTCTAAATTTAAAAGCTCAATTTTAAAAAAGTTATCCATAAAGAATAAAAACTAAAATTTAAAAAAATCATAAAAAAGAATATGTGTCTGTTGTTTTCTTTTGTGTGTCTCTTTATCTGGTTTTGGTATTTCAGTGATGCTGGCATCATTGAAGGAGTTTGGAAGTTCTACCTGTTTCTTTTTTAATAATTTTAGAAATGTAGGTTCTAGGACTTTGAATGTCTGATAGAATTGTCCTGTGAATCCATCTGCTTCTGGATTTCTTTTAGTCTGGAGACTTTGTATTAATGTTTCAATTTCACTATTTTTATGGGTCCGCTTATGCTCTTCTTGGTTTAACTTTGTCAGTTATGAATTCAATCTTTTTATAGATTTTCAAATTTAATGCAATGTAGGTTGTTAAAGTATTCCCTTATTAACACTCTGGATCTTTTTTTATTTCTGTTGATATATTTCCCCTTCCATCTCTGATTTTTTTAATTTGGATTTGCTTTTTCTTTCTTTTGGCTAATTGGGGTCTGTCTATCTTGTTTAACTTTTCAACAAACCAGCTTATAGATCCATTCTTTCTTTGTTTGGTTTTATTTGTTTATATTTCATTAATTTCTGCTCTGATTTTTATTATTTCTTTTGGTCTACTAGGTTTGGGTTTGGTTTGTTCTTAACTTACCAGAATCTTGAACTGCAATGATAAGTTATTTATTTGTGCTCTTTCTGATTTTTTTAATGTAAGAACTTAGAGGTCAAAGCTTCCCTCTTAGGACTGTTTTAAAGTGTCACAGAGGTTTTATTGTGTTGTATTATCATTTTCATGTAGTTACAGCAATTCTTTTATTTCTTTCTTAATTTATTCTTTGTACCTAGATATTTCTCTTTATGATGTTTGCAAGTATTTTGTTAAGACAAATATTCACTGGCTTGTGTCTTTTTACTAGGTAGTTGAGGCCATTAATATTTGATATTATTACAGAAAGATGTAAAATCACTACTTTTTTAACAGTTGAGCAGAATTCCATTTTGTAAATGTACAAAATTTTCATTTGCATTCATCATTTCATGGACATCTAGCTTATTTTCATTTCCTGACTGCTGTTAACACAGCAGTAATGAATATGGATGAACAAGTATCTCTGTCATTTACTACTGAAAACTTTTGTTATATGTATAGCTGAATCATGCTGTAGCTCTATTTCTATATTTTTGAGACCTGATTTCCATAGTTTGCTACACCATTTTCTTCTCACACCATCAGTGAACAAGAGTCCACCATCTACCACAACTTTGCCAGTACTGCCAGCATGTGTTTTAAGATCTTAACCAATATCAATGGTGTAAGGTGAAATTTCATAGTAGTTCTATTTAATATTTCCCTGATGACTATGAATGTTGAACATTTTCTCAAATATTTCTCAGTCATTTGCCTTTCATCTTTTTAGAACTCTGTTTAGTTCCATGCTACAATTTGCAATGTTTTTTTATATGTATACATTTTTAGTTCTTTTTGTAATGTATTCTAGACTGTTTCCCTCTATTAGTTGAGTAACTGATGAATGTCTTTCCCATTCTGTACATGTCCTTTATTGTACAGTATTATTCTATTTAGTTTCATTAGGTATCATTTGTTAATTGTTGGTCATAAAGCCTGTACTGTCAGGGTCCTGTTTATGAAGTATTTTACTATGCTTGTATTTTAACTGTATTCCCTACTTTCTTCTCTACCTGAACAGGTGGTCAGGCTTATATTGAGGTCTTTGATCTATCTAGAGTTGAATTTTGTGCAGGGTGAGAGATGGAAATTTAATTTCATTCTTCTACAAGTAGTTATGTAGTTTAACCAGCATCATTTGTTGAATATGTGGTCTTTTCTTCAATACAGATTTTTGGACCCTTTGACAAAAATAAGATGAGTGAAAGTGAGTGGACTGAAATCTTCATCATCAGTTCGATTCTATTAATCAATGGGTCTGCTTTTATTCAAGTAGCATGCTGTTTTTATTAAAATAGTTCTGTAGACTAATTTAATATTGTGACAGTGATAACTCCAGATACACATTTATTGTTCAAGATGGCTTTGGCAAATCTGGTTGTTTTGTGTTTCTATATGAAAATTTGACATTTTAAGAAGTTTCTGTGAAGAATTTGTTGAAGTTTCATTGGAGATGGTGTTGAATGTGTAGATTGCTTTGGGCAGAGTGGTTATTTTACTATATAAGTCCCACCAAACCATGAGAATTGGAGAAAATTTCATCTTCTTGCATGTTCTTCAATTTCTTTCTTCAATGTTTTAGACTATTTAATTTTAAAAAATAAATAAAACCTATTTAATTAATTCACAAACACTATATGTGGCCAAAAACTGTTCAGGAAATAATGTCAAGAATCAACAAATGGGACATCATTAGACTAAAAAGTTTCTGTACATCAAAAGAAGCAACAAAAGAAGTGAAAAAAAAAAACCACAAGTGGGAGAAAATCTTCACCAGTGAAACATCTGACAGAAGTATAAGATCCAGAGTATACAAAGAACTCAAATAAACAAAGAATCAAGAAATGAAGTAACCCAATTAAAAGATAGGCTAAAGGAGGCTGGAGAGATGGCTCAGTGGTTAAGAGCACTGACTGCTCTTGCAGATGGCCTGGGTTTGATTCTCAGCAACAACATGGCAGCTATGAACTGTCCTTAACTCCAGTTCCAGGGGAATCTGAAGCCCTCTTCTGACCTCTGTGGCACTGCATGACATGGGTGCACTCACATACTTGCAGGCAATACACAAATACACATAAAATAAAAAAGTAATAAAATATTTTCTAAGGATCTGAACAGAGAGTTCTCAAAAGAAGAAGATGATTAAGAAGCATCTTAGAAGGTTTTCAACATCATTAGTAATTAGGGGAGTTCAAATTAAAAACATTTTAAGATTTCACCTTACCCCAGTTAGCCTGGCTAAGACCCAGAGAACAAATGATACTAAATGTTGGAGAGGATGTGGGAAAAGGGGAACACTCATCCACTGCTGGTGGGATTGCAACCCCTATGGAAAGCAGTGTGGAGAACCCTGAAAAAAACTAAAAATGAACCTACCATTTAACCCAGTTATACCACTCTTTGGCATATACCCAAAGGGTTCATCCTATTGCAGAGACACTTGTACAACCAAGTTTGTTGCTGCCCTTTTAACAATAGCTAAGAGATGGAAGCAACCAAAGTGTCCCTCAACTGATGAATAGGTAATGAAAATGTGGTACATTTAGAAAATGGAGTTCTATGAAGTGGTGAAGAAAGTTGAACTCATGAAATTTGCAGGTAAATGGGTAGAATGTGAAACGGTTATATTAAGTGAAGTAACACAGATGCAGAAAAACAAATGATATATGTTCTCTCTCTATGTGGATCCTAGCATGAAATTCTTATAAATGATTTTACATCCAGACATAAATACAGGAAGCAGAATAATGAAAGGAACCAGGGATGTTAAGGGAAAGAAAAAAAACTGAGAGAGAAGAACAGTAGGAAACAGGTGTTACTAATGGAGAAATGGACACAAATAGGTTTATTTAAATGGGAGCAGGGAAGGAGGATTATACTAGGAGACATAGGAATAAAGTGAAAGAAAAAGCTCAAGAGAGGTGGGACCATATGAGACAGGTATTATCAAGGGAGAAATAGGGACACTTTAAATGGGGAAACCATGGTGGAAGGGTTAGACATTGAGAGAGAGAGGAGAGACAAATAATGCCTAGCTAGTATTAAAATAAAAAACAGAGGGAACCATATTAATCCAACAGCCTACTGAAAAAATATGCCTACATTATTTCTACATGAGTCCATGTGTATAGCTATTGGCTACATAAGAAGAAACAGTGCCAGACAGGAGATACCTTCTTTTGAGTTGTTAGCTAGAGTCTTCCAAGAGTTTCCCAAAATTACTCAGGCTATTGGCACACCCTTTAATTGCCTCCCAGAACTTGAAGGTCAGACCCTACTGCAGAAGATAGAACATACTTCAGACACAGGATTTGGAGCAATAAAGCTGCAAATGACCTGAAACCACTTCTCCTAAGGCTAGCTCTCATAGCTTTGTAGAGTGCTATGAAGGTGCCAAGGGAAAACATCAAAGGATGATCCAACACTAGCTTCAAGACCCAATAACCATATCAATGGCCAGCATAGCGTATATCATTGGTGAAGCAGTGGCACTTTTATATTGGGGGCAATCAACAGCTATCTAATTTTACTAAAAGCCAACTCAAAGGGAGGAAACTCAAGTGTGCTACTGTAAACACAGCCAAATACACATGGCTGGAATGGTCATAGATCTCAGAGAAAATCCCAAGACTGTCACATCCTTAGACGAATGTGATTTCTGACTATGTGCAAAATATGTATCCTTATATTTACAGACAAATATCCCAGTCATCACTCGTCAAAGCTCATTTTTCACCACTCAGAGACTATTACCAAGTACCACAACTGGTCACACACAGACATTGTCTATGAATTGCCCACGTCTAAGGGACACATCTACAGTGCAATCTATACCTAAGACTCATCAAACACAGAACAAGGATAAAGAAGAGGATGCTAATTAATCTCTCAGTTCTCAATAATATAGCTCCCTAATGCAGCAAAGGGGAAGGACATAAAAGTTCACAAATGGCCAAAGTGTAGAGATCAAGAGTCTGCTGAATAATGGTCCTTGGGCAAGTCCCCTTTATCAAACTTCACACACCTAAGGCTTAGGGACCTTAGATGAAGAGGTAAGGGATCTTAGGTAAAACTGTAAGAGTCAGAGAGTGTGGGAGACAGGCTTGAGCCTAGGGTGAAAGTCTTAATGACAGCCATACAGCAGGCCTGAGGCAATGCTAGACCCCTGGAGCCACAAGAAAGGTCTTGTGACATTTGCTCCCATTGGCAGATCATGAGACTGATGCCTAGAGCTCACCACTCCCTAATCATCACCCTTGAGATCCCAAATTGCAACACTTAGACAGCCTGGGTCACATGATTCCCAGGAAACTAGGCCCTATAAGGAAACCGGAACCTAAGTAACCTGAAACCCATTATGCTAATGAGGTGCCTAACTCGAGATGTCATAAGACATGGCCCTGCCAAAGATCTGAGTTGCAACTTCTTGATTGGACCCCTAACCCTATTATAAGCTTGTGCCCTCCTACAATTAAACGGACCTGCATCAATGAACCTGGTCTCCTGTGTCTGAATGCGGCTCTGCTGGCACAGTCTCAGCATCAGCCCTGGGGTCCAGGACCTGGCAGAAGTAGCAAGTAATAGAGGTGGTGCTACAGTGAGCAGAAGAGTGGCCTCAGTGCCAGGGGAGCAGAAGAACGACCTCAGCACCAGGCAAGCAGAAGAGTTGCTTCAGCACTGGGCGAGCAAAAGAGCAGCCATAGCTGTGGCTGCAGCGGGGAGCAAAGGGAGGCGCCCATGCGATCACAGGTGGTGCCCATGAGACCAGAGGTGGCACCCAGGCTGCGAAGCCCCTGCGATCGGAGGCGGCGTCCCTGTGATCAACACCACGTGAATGGAGAGCAGCTGCAGGCAGTGCCCGTGCAAGCAGAGGAACTGCGCCAGAGACAGCACCGCGAAAGTGGAGGGGCAGCCGCAGCTGGCAGCCACAAAAAAGGGAGGAGTTGCATGACCATTTGGAAACAGAGTACTATAAGGTCCTGGGAACCTGCTCATATAATTCTATGGCAATGATGTCAGCATACACAAGTCCCATGCAAACTCAGGCAGACAATAACCCAGAACAGAACTAAGAAAATGAACAGCAGATCCCAATCTTATCGGAAGGAATGTTGGCACCTGATTGGTACTAGATGAAGAAGAGCTGATCTTTTTTAAAAAGGGGGTTCTATATAGGCTGACTAGACTCAGTGGACAGACTTGCACTGGGGAATGGCTGGGGACACTGACAACACAGTGGGCCTTAACAGGGATGATAGAGTATATGGACTCCAGTGGGGGGGGGGTATTGGAGGGTGTTAGTGGGCACAGGCATATAAAGATGATCAAGATCAAGATTGTTTGAGATGTTCTGTATGAAATATTTTGTAAATTCAGTCTTCCCAAAGCAATTTATTCACTTCCTTATAAATACCTTTATCCCATTATCTAACTACTTGTATCAGGAATTCTGTATTATGTTTCAAACTTGCTTTGTAACTACACTAAAACCATCCCTTAAAATAATAAAAAAAATTCAATATATATTCAGAAAAAATACCCCCAGTAATAGCATATCTTTCATGTAAATTTGAAGTAGCATCATACTATTTTCTGTTAAGTAACTTACTTAGCACTTGACAAAACTCCGTGATCTATAAAAATCTTCATTATATGAATACTGAGATATAAGAACTTTATTTAAGCATAAAATGGTATTTCCCACATTAATGAAAAAAATTGCATGCAGTACTGTAAAACTTTGAATTTATTTTTAATGTCATTATAAAATAATTGTGTAAACTTTTAAAAGATGCTGAGACATTACTAAATAAATAACTTTGAAAGGCACCCTCTGCTGTGGTTGATTTCTTTTGTTCAATTGGTCAAGGGAATTTCAGGGCAATTTGGTAAAATGAAAAATAAGCAAATAAATATGAATTTTTAAAAACTACGCTATTGTTAAAAAAATGTTTAATAAATTATTTAAGAAAAGCAATTATTTGGACACAATTAGGCTGAACTTTAAAAAATGCTTGCATGGTTGGTCTATTTCTCTTACAAATATAATTTTTGCAGTAGTGGATATGTTTTGTTGGCCTGTGGAAACAGCATTACTTTTGCCAAACCTATTCTGATGCATAGAAATGTTTCACTTTGGCTCCATGTTAATTATTAATACATTTGGAATGGGCAGATATATATAATATTCTGACAAAGAATCTTATTATGATCAAGGACTATTGAAAGCACCTGCTAGCTCCTTTCTAGATAAGGTTAAGTGCTTATACTTTGCTAGACAATATAAGGAATGCTTTAAAATAAGATTTAATAATCTCCTGACAACTCATTGGAATTGTTACCCTAACTTTCACAGTAAGGAACATATTCCTATTAGCTAAATCCATTCATCATGATTTGGTTTCCTTTTGCTTATATTTCTTCCATCCTCATTGAAAAAGTCATTTCTATAAGTTCAATTCTAAGTACAACTCAGACTGCTAAAAACTGAAAACTCAATGAAATGAGACTTATTTTCCTTGTGATGCTTAGCTGCCACATTACCATTTTTCCACAACTTAAATAGATAGAATTTAATGATCTAATTATTTTAATTTGCTTACTTAACTTTTTGCAATCACCTTTGGCCTACTCTATTCTAGGTTAAGTAAATAAAAGTCTATTAACTTTTGTTATTAACAAAATATGATTCAGACCTCTGAATCCTCTCTGTAAATGGTTCATAAATTTAAAAATTGTGACTTGTATATCTATACATTCATTCAAAGAATGTTTATTATTGACTGCCATGAGCTGAGTGATATGAGATTGCAGAAGAAATTTGTTAAAGTATGGTGTTTTCTAGGCTTGAAAAAGTTGTTTTTGATACCTCTTGAGCTCCATGGTCTCACCTCTACTGTGACTCAGACTCTCCTAGAAACTTTCCCAGGCCCAGCTTTGTGAAGTATTTTTCCTACATCTGCTTGCACCTGCTGTTTCTTCTCTTTTAGGAAACTTATAGACCCCAGATCCTGAAGCTTTCCCAGGCCTGCTTTCATAAGTCTCCTTCTCCAACTCCCTGGGCTCCAACATCTCCATCTCAGCTCTGCCAGACATGTCTAATACTGGGAGTTTTCCCAGACCTGCCTTGCCTTCAGACCTGCTTGGATTATTACAATCCTTTCACCCAATGGCCTGTGAGCTCTTCAAGCCTGAGCTATCAGCCAATCTGTTCACTTAGCAACCAACCAGACCACTTCGCTGTTTCAGAATCCTAGGAATCAACTCTTCAACCCCAAAGTGGCACTTACCCTTAGCATAACAGACCACATTTTACAGCCCACTTGTATATCAAAGTGATGAAGCCTCCAAACTGAACACCAAGCAGATGGCTTATCAGTTAAGAAAATTGGTTTCTCTTGCAGATGACCTGGGTTTGAGTCCCAGCACCCACATGGTAGCTAACAACTGTCTACACGTCTAGTTCCAGGGAAATACGACAGTCTTTTCTGATATCCCTGGGCATTGCATGACATAGGTGTATGTACAATCATGGAGGCAACACACTCATACACATGAAAGAAAAATAAAAAGTAATAATAATCTTCAAAAAGCAATACCAGACAGGAGAAACCTCCCTTCATTTTGTTGGTTAAGATAGTTCAAGAGACTTTAAAAGTAATATAGGCTTTTGAAAAAGACCTTGAATACTACACAGAATGTGAAGGTAAGACCCTAGTGCTGAAGATAGGACATACTTTGGAAACAGGTTTTATAGCAATGGAGTAGGAACTGACCTGGAATTCCTCTCCCTAAAGACTAGTTCTCATAATTATAGAAGATACTATTCAAGCTACTAAGAGAGAAAACCAGTCAATGATCCAACCCAGCTCCAAAGCTTAATATGCACAGTGACTGCCACATCAAAATATCTACGTGTGCAATAGTGGCACTTTATCTAAGGGGTAATTGCCAACTATGTACTTGGACTTAAGCCCTCTCAATGTGAGGAAACTCATGGGTGGCACAGTAAATATAGCCAAATACATGTGGCCAGAAAGGTTACAGATCATAGATTGAACCTTTTCTCTGTCATAACCCTAGACAAATTAAATTTCTTGTTCTATGCTAAATATGGATCCTTATATTTACAGATTAGTATTCCATAAAAAAAATTTTTAGTGACAGATGTAGGCTATTACAAACTTCAACAAGTGGTCATACACAAAAAACATATGCCTGAGAGATGAGCAGCCCTTAATGACACATCTACAGTGGAACCTCTACACCTAATGCTTATGGAACACAGCAGAACATGGGATAGAGGAAATAGTAATACATTCCTCAACTCTCACCACTGAAACTCCCTCATAAAGCAGAGTGAGATGCACACAGAAGGGCACACCTGCTGAAGGTGTAGCAAATAAGAGACTGCAGAATACACGTTGCTGGAAAGGACTCCCACATTAGACTTCACTCACCCATAACTCAAGGACTATTCTGGAAGGTAGGGCAGAAATATTGTAAGAACCAGGGTTGATGCATGAATATAAGGAAACAGTGTCTTTCAGGCCTCTGGAAACTTACTTATACAAACTTGTAATAATGGTAACAGCATGCACAAGACCCATTGTGCCTCAATCAGACAAAAACCTAGCAAACAATGGGCAGCCTTAGTCTAGGAATATTTTACAGCTGATTCCTGTGGAGTTGGGGGAATGCTGATCTTTAAAGGTGTGACTCTAGATAGGTTCACTAGATTCCAGTGGATGAACTCGCACTGGGGGACATCTAGGTTCAAATGCTAGACTGGATAAGTTAATGGCAGATGTATACACCAGAATGCATGACATCCTCTGGGGAGGCTATGAAGGCCTGAAAGTGGTGGAGGGAGTCTAAATTTGATTAACATATAGTATTTGAAATACACAAAAACCAATGAAAATACAAAATGCTTAAAACAGAAATAGAATATCTGAAGAAAAGGCAAACTGAAATAAAACTTGAAATAAAAAACTCAGGAAGTCAATAAAAAATTCTGAGGAAAGAAGCAAAATGAAAATGGAGGAAATGAAATAGGAATATCAGATTTAGAAGAAAAGAGTGGGGAAATGGATTGCTTAATCAAAGAAAATGACATATCTATAAAAAAACCATGAAAGAAATAAGTAAGACCTTTGGGGCACTGAAAGAAGACAAAACCCATGAATCATAGGCATAGACTAGGGAGAAAAAATCCAGGTCAAAGATAATGAACATATATTAATAAAATCCAAGATGAAAAAGTTACAAATCTGGGGAAGGAGAGCCAAGGCCCAAGAGACATACAGAACACAGAGTAAATAAGAGCAGAGGAGACATATCCTAGGACATATAATAGTCAGAACTCTAAATGCACAGAACAAAGACCAATATTGAAAGCTGTGATAGTGAAAAAGCCACACATAAAGGAAGCCCATTAGAATAGCAGCAGAATTTTCAAAGGAGACTGAAATGCTGAAGGGCTTGGGCCAATGTTATATGAGTCACGAAGGAATGTAGATTCCATTCCAGACTACTAAACCCAGCAAAACTGTTATAACTGAAGGATAAAGAATAACTTCCCATGGTAAAATAGATGTAAGGAATTTTTATCCTTAAAATCAACCCTGCAGAGAATAATTGATGAAATACTTCAATCTGAAGAGAAGATTAAACACACTCAAGTGGGCCCAATGAATACATAAGCTACACCAGAACATTCAATCAAAAGAAGTTTAAGGAAACAGCATTAGCTGCAACACGGATTAAAAAACATTTATCTGTAGTAACTGATATCTCAATATCAGTGCTCTCAACTCCCCAGTAAAAAGAGAGAGACTAACTGATTAGACAGGGAGAAAAGGATTGGTCAGTTTTTGCCTCTAAGAAACACACCTCAATAGCACTGATCAACATCATCTTAAGATAAAGTGATGAAAAGTTATTCAAGCAAATGGAACTAAAAATATGCAGGTGTGGCTATTCCAGTACCTGGAAAAATAGACTTCAAACTAAATCTAGTAGTAAGAGACAAGGAAGTCCTTTCATACTCACTAGAAGAAAAATATTCCAAGTGATATACAATCCTAAACATATATGCACCACACACAGGGGCATGAAATTCCATAAAAGAAGCATTATT
>NW_008346803.1:331820-352937 GCF_000622305.1 Nannospalax galili
ATGGGAAATGAACAACCACAGCATAGCAGACTGATGTGTATGGCATTCTAAAGGTTGAGATCTGCTGGAACCAGTTGACCAGACCAAAGTAATAATAATAATAATAATAATAATAATAATCAAACACCAGAGTTAAGTGACACAATAAAGAAAGTGGACCTAACATCTCTACCAAACATTCTACCAAAACACCAAAGAATGAACTTTCTTCTCAGCAGCATATGGGAATTTCTCCAAAATTTCCCACATATTACAACGCAAAGAAAGGCTCCATGAATTTAGGAGAATTGAAATATCCTATATTCCATCAGAGCACAAATGAGTAAAGCTGATATATACAACAAAAACTGGAAGCTAAACAACACACTACTGAATGAAATTGGTAAAGGAAGAAGTCAAATAGAAAATTTAAAAATTCTTGGGATTGAATTAATGTGAAAACAGAACATACCAAAACATATGGGCACAAAGAAGGAAAGATCAGAGGAAAATTTATAGCAATAAGTTTCTACAAACAAAACTTAGACACATCTCTCATAAATAAATTAATGATGCACCTAAAAGGCTTGGAAATACTAGAACAAACACCACTTAAAAAGAGTACACAAAAGATAAATAACATAGAGGAAACATTTAATGAACCAGAAGCAAAGAAAGAAATACAAAGACCAATGTGACAAAGAGTTAGTTCTTTGAAAATGATAATAAGGTTGACTGACCTTCAGATAAATTAACAAAAAGAAAGTGAGAGCTATGACTCATAATTAACAAACTCAGAGATAAGAAGGAAAACATTACAACAGACTGAGGACATTCAGAAATCCATAAAGACATACTTTAAAAATAGGTATTCTATTAAACTAGAAAATTTAAAAGAAATGGATAAATCTCTAGATATGTATGACCTACCAAAGTCCAATCAAAGTGACAGAAATTATTTAAATAGCACCATAATGACCAATGACAAAAATACAGTAATTAAGAATCTTTCAAAATAAAAGCAACCAGGACAAATAGTGTCAAATTCAACAAAACAGAAAAGAAGGAATAACAACAGTGCATCTCAAATTATTCTATAAAACAGAAAAGGAATGAACAACCCCACATTCTTTCCATGAAGCCAGTGTTAATCTAAAACCAAGATCATATAAAGACACATCAACAAAAAAGAAAATTATAAGCCAGTCTCTGTGATGAACATAGATGCCAAAATTCTCAAATAAATACTCATGAAAAAAAAAATGCAAGAACACATAAAAGTAATTACCCACTGGGGTGGTTTGAATGAAAATGTCCCCCATAGGCTCCAAGTGTTTAGACATTTTGTCCCCAGATGATACTGCTGTTTTGGGAGGTTTTAGAAGGTATGGCTATCCTGGAGGAAGCATGTCACTGGGGGTGGGCTTAGAGAATTCTCAAGCCTTGCCAGATCTCCAGTTGCTCTCTTGCTTCTTGTGCCTGTGTGATGATGTAAGAGCTTAGCTTCTGCTCCTCCTCCAGCCACCTCTGCCACCATGCCTCCCTGCCAAGATGGACTGTAATTCCTCTGGAACCATAAGGGCAAATAAATTCTTCCTTCTATAAATTGCTCAGTGTTTCTATCACAGAAACAGAAAAGTGACTAATACATCCACTATAATCAAGTTGACTTCATCCGGGGATGTAGGTATATAGGGTTCAACATATACACATCAAATAAATATACTCTACCACCTAAAGAGACTCATGGACAGAAATCACACTACCATCTCATTAGATGTAGAAAAGGCCTTTTGACAAAATCCAAGATACATTCACGATAGAAATCATGGAGAAACATGTATAACAGGGAATATCTCAATATAACAAAGGCAATATACAACAAAACCACAGCCAACATCATATTAATGGAGAAAAACTGATACTATGGATCCATAAGCATGGGAGGGCTTTAATCTTTTGGTATCTGGTAACTTCATCAAATTCTTTCTTTGGTGTCTTAAACTTTTATTGTACAAGTCCTTCAGTTCCTTGGTGTTGCATAGTACTCTTTTTTTAACAGGAAGACGGTGGACAGATGTCATTTTCCCAAGCTTGGTGTATCAACTTCCCATTCATACTAAATCACGAAAATCATGAAGAAGGCTAGGGTGTTCACTCTCTTCATTCTTGTTCAGTACAGTAGTTGAAGTCTTTGCCAGAACAGTGAGAAAAAGGAGGGAGATAAAGCGTTTACAAATTGGAAAGGAAGAAGTCACTGTTATCCTTATTAGAGATAATATGATGCTAGCAATAAAATATTCCAAAGACTCCACCAGAAAACTCTTAAATCTGATAAATATTCATCAAATTAGCAGAATATAAATTAATTCACCCAAATCATTAGCCCTCATATATACCAATAGCAATCATACTGAAAGAGAAATCAGGGAAGTGACCCTATTAAAGATATCCTTAACTCAAGATAGTAAAATATCTTAGAATACATCTAATCAAGTGTCACTAAAATTCCTTCTGGGAGGAATAAACAAATTATGCCCAGTCCTCCCTTGATCCCTGAGACAAACAGAGGGCTTACCGAAAAATAGGCCACACTGGAAAGTCTTCACCCAAGCATGGATGATGACTCCCTCACAGCAGAAAAATAGATGAGGGTTAATTTACAGGATGCTTCCCTCCTAAGGCCACACTGGAAAGTCTTCACCCAAGCATGGATGATGACTCCCTCACAGCTCCATAGGATAAGAGACCCTTACCTCAGTTTCCTCAGTTTATAAAACCTTAACCGGAAGCAACTAGTGCCAATTAGTTTATTGGGAAGTTAGATGACTCTACTCTCCTTTCTTGCTGTGAGTATCAGTCAACAGTAAAATAGTTTAGCAGTGCTGATACTACACAAGTGGGTACAACCAAGCTTGGGAAAATGGTGTCTGAGAACAGTCCTATGCAGCACCAAAGAAGTGAAGGAATTGTACAATAAAAACTTTAAGACATTGAAGAAAAAAAATGAAAAAGATACAAGAAGCTGGGTAGAACTCCCATACTCATGGATCATTAGGATTATTATTTTTTTAAATGACCGTCTTCCCAAAAGTAATCCACAAATTCAATGTAATAACCATTAAAATTCCAACACAATCCTTCTTAATGGAAATTGAAAAAAATAACCTCAAATTTCATATAGAAACACAAGAAACCAGAGATACCCAAAAGAATCCTTAACAATAAAAGAACTGCTGGAGGCATTATTATTCTTCATCTCTAATTATATTACAGAGGTATAGTAATAAAAGCAATATTGTCCTGCATAAATACAAATATATTGATTACAGGAATAGAACTGATAACTGAGATTTAAATACACACATTTACAGTCACCTGATTTTTAATAATTACCAAAGCACACTGGACAAAAGACAGCATCCTTTACAAAGGGTGCTGAACAAACTTGATAGTGACATGCAGAAGGATGAAGGTAGATTCCTTTTACCATGCGCAAAATTAAACTTACATCTCAGCCTCCTCCCTTCCCATTTAAATACTCCTATTTCCTTCCCCCTTGTTAGCACTTGCTTGTTACTATCCCCCTCTCCCAGACTCTTTCTTTCAGTATATATACTTGCATATAAAGATTTGGTGCTAAGATCCACAAATGAGAGAAAAAAATAAAAAAAAGAGCCACTTGATTTTCTGAGTCTCTGTTACTTCACTTAGCATAGCAGTTTCTAGTTCCATCCACTTACTTACAAAGTTCATGATCATCATTCTTTACCACTGAGTAGAATTCATCATGTAAAAATGTACCACATTTTCTTTATCCATTTATCAGTTGGGGGACATTTATGTTGTTTCCATTTCTTAGCAACAAACATGGCTGTGCAAGTATCTCTACAGTAGGTTGAGCCTTTGCAGTGTATGCCAAGGAGGTACAATAGGGTCATCTAGTAGATTTATTTTTACTTTTTAAAGAGTTCTCCAAACTGATCTCCACAGCAGTGCATCAGTTTGCAATCATGTCCTCAGAGGCATTTAATGTGAAATCTTTTGCATTTTCTTGTTTACTAAGGATGTTTAACAGTTTTTCATGTGCCTTTTTTTTTTTTAAGTCATTTCTATTTCTCTTTTGAGATATTTCTTTTTCACATCCATAGTCTAAATTTGAATTGGTTTATATTTTGGATACTAATTTTCTGTTGGCTGTGTTGCTGATGATTTTCTCCCTCTCCATGTGCTTCCTCTTCACTGGGTTGTTTCTTTTTCTGTACAGAAGCTCTTTTTTGTTTGTTTAATGAAGTTCAATTTGTCAATTCTTGACCTTAATTTCTGAGGAACTGATATCTGATTTAGAGAGTCCTTTCCTATACTTTTATTTTGTAGGGCACTGCCTATGTTTTCTTCTAACAGCTTCTGCGGTTTCAAGTTTCACATTGAAATCTTTGATCCTTTTTGAGTTGGCTTTTGTGTAGGTTGAAAGATAAGGGTCTAATTCCATTTTCTACACTTGGAGTTCCAGATTTGTCAGTATCACTTGTTGAAGATGATGCTTTCCTCCAGTATGTGTTCCTGGAAACTTTGTCAAGTATCAGGTGGATGAAGTTAAATGTACTCATATTTAAATGTTCTACTTTGTTCCATTATCTAGCGATCTACGTCTTTTTTCTCTTTTTGTCTTTTTAGTCAGTACTAGGCTGTTTTTATGAATTTAGCTGTGTAGTTGTGTAATATACTTTGAGATTTGTGATCTGTTATGGTAATTCTCTCAACCCCCCTGCAATTCTTTTTGTTCTCAGGACTCCTTTGGCTATCCAGGTGTTTCATAATTCCATACCAGTTTTAGGAAAGGGTGGAGGGGGGTACATAGGACACAGGTGTGTTATCAAGGGGAAAACAGGAGAATTTATCTGGGGAGAAAGGAGGGAAGGTTAAACAGGGAGAGAGGAGAGATAAATAACACTTGCACCTAAAAATCCAGAAGTAAATTTATTAGTTCAAAAGCCTATTGAAAAATATACATACTATGCCTATACATGAGTGTAGTGCATACTTGAAGCTATATAAAAGGAAAGACAGTGACACACAGGAGAAACCTCCCTTAGAGTTGTTTATCAGACTAGTCCAAGAGATTCCCAAAATAACACAGGCTATTGCCACAGCCCTTGATTTCATCCCAGAACTTAAAATTAAGACCTTTTAGTTGAAGACAGGATATACTTTAGATACAGGACATGGACTTATGGAACAAGAACTGATCTAGAAACCTCCTTCCTGAAGATTAGTTTTCACAGTGTCAGAGAAGTCTATGCAAGTTGCTAAGGGAGAAAATCAGTGTTCCAACCTCAGATGTAAAGCCTAATAATCACAACAATGACCAGCACAACAGACTATCTTTAATTCTAGACAGATTATTGGTGGTGTGAGTACCCAACCTGAATGTGGGAAACATAATCCCATGATTGTTAGTCCTGTAATAAGTAGAAAGGAAAAAAGGGGATAAAGCATCACTATTCAGCTTTCTCTGCTTCCTGAAGGCAGACTAAATATCATCCCCTGACTCACACTTGCGGGACTGTATCTCTTAGACTGTGGACCTAGAGGAATTCCTCCCTCATTTACTTTGTCAGATATTTTGTCATGGTAACAAGGAAAGCAGCAAAGATAAGGAAGTTAGAGGTTAATCTAATTGCGTTTACACCTCTTTAATGACATCAGCAAGACAGCACAGTAGGAGAATTAATTCTTCATTCACACATAAAGTACAAATATTTGGAAACTATCTTTGAAAGAAAATTACTCTGAAAGAGCTAAAAAGTTCCATCAAGATTTCTAGACTATAAGCTTTATTTTTACTGTGCCAAAAATTGAGTTATAATAGACTAATTTTTGTTTTTATTTATTTAAAGCAAAAGCAAAATATTTAACTTGCTCAGTCCTTAGGTTGACCATCAGCTTTTAATTTTAAAATACATGCTATTTATATTTTACACATAGTGAAATTATTGGTGTGCATTAAAGTTATATTTAATTTTTTTTTCATTTTTTATGAAGGAACATCAGAAATTCTACATTTTAAATGCAAGTAGCATTTTTTATCTATTTATGTTGGACTACTTTCTTTTCATTGCTTAAGGGAATTAACATGAATAAAATAGCTACTTAATATTTACGAATTTGAATATATCCCTATATCTAGTATTTCTATATCTAAAATAATCACTGTAAAATATACATGAGGCTTTGTAGTGTATCATAAAAAGCCACTCCAAAGCATAAGGTGTTTTTATCCTAGCAATATGTGTAATAGCAACATAAACTTTTGAGTTAACTGGTAATGAACTCAGACCAAAAATTTAAAAAACAAAAAAACAATAACAAATGGCAAGAAAGGCAAAGACTGAAAAGCTACTTACTTTCTTCATTGGTTCTGTGAAGCCCTCCTCCTTGGCCCCCTGCCCTGGACTCCCAAGACCCCTGCCCCTCTTTAGGACTAACTGCTCTTTTTCGTTTCTGTAAACTGCTTGATTGCTTGATTGAAGGGACAAACTATATTGACCCCATTTTGACTAGCTGTTTCAGGCAAGCCTGAACATTCCCAGGCATATTGTAATCTCCACCTGCCACCCCCACCTCAGGAGGCCCAGACATATAGTAGCCTTATAAGGTAGATAACAGTCAGCACATTCCACAGCTCTGAGGGTAGCACCCACGAATGAGAGGCCCCCAGTACTGCATCCCTTATAACCAATCAATTCAAAAGTATGTTGGCGTGCTGGCTCCTCAGGCCAATCAAAATGTGACTCTGTTATTCCCCTCCTCCCTTTGTCCAAAACTTATAAAGTGCTTCCACCCCCCTGTGATGGGTGCTCTCAGCACAGATCCATTGTGTTGGTGAGGTCTGAGAGCCCTAGCTTAAGCCGGAATAAAGACTCTTTGTTCTTGCATGCCCTTTGGATTCCGTGGTTATTCTTGGGGGTCCGTTCTCTGGGAACAACATTTCAACTTGTAAAATATGATCGTGTCTTACTTACAAATGATACTCATTTGCATATTTTCATTTTTCTCACCCAACTGAGTCTATGAACATAGGAACTCAGCTAAGCAACTGGAAGGGGTGATGACTTAAGATTTCTGGATCCTGGTTATGTAAAATTCTCTAAGTAGGAGTCTATGTGTTGTGTTGCACAAAGGAAAGGAAGTGTTTATTTCGGATGTTAGAAGACCTAATTAGCTCAGGTAGGATGGAACTTTGCAGCAGACAGCTGAGAGGTCTGGTAACATTTCCTTTAAGTTTTATATCTGCCTGTAGGAACAGAAAGAGATACAAGTGTTGGAAGAATACTTGCTCATTCATTTTCAATTTAGGAATGTTATAAATGTTATAAAATTGCCTGAATATGTCTTGGCATGCACAGGACTAGAAAACCAATTAATATTGTACCAATTGAAAAGTTTTTTCCTTTTGCCTTTCATTTTATTTATCTCAAGGACCATGATTGCAGAAAAAAGAATGTCCTGATTAGTTACTTCAATCTCTACAGCACAGAGATATTGTAATTTAAAAACTGGTGAATTTCCTACTCTATTATGTCTCTGTACACCACCAATAAATACTATGTGTCATCATCCTCAATATTCTGTCTCTCAGAGTCTTATAATCTAATTGTCAGAAGATACAGAAATAATATATCACATAATTGCACTTACAAAATGCTCTTAGTCATTTAAATAGTGATTTCCATCCAAGTTCTAATAGTTCTTAATGTGAAGAAAAATAAAAATAGTTTCAGCAAAATAGACTCTTTTATTATATTCCATCCCTCAATATAAACTTCAGTATGTTTTTTTTTAATTTTTATTTTATGTGTTTGCGTGCCTAACCTGCATGTACGTAATGTTACCTGTGTTATACAATACACGAAGAGGTCAGAAGATGTCAGATCTGGACAATTGTTAGATGCCATATGGGTGCTAGGAACCGAACACCAGTTTTCTGTAAGAGCAGTCAGCGTTCTTAATCCCTGAGCCATCATTTCAGCTCCAAATTCCAATATGTTTATGTGTCACATAGACTTTAGTCATGAAATAGTATAGGCTTTGTAATACACTTTAGGCAAGGTTTTTTCTAAATATTTCTGGATTTCTTTATACTTAATTCTATTATTTGTGGAATTAAAAAAGCTTTCTGTTGTTCTTGGAAAGCTATTTTTATTGTGATCCCCCAAACTTTGAAAACTTTACATGCAGTGTTATTGTTTATTTAATTTTATGCTATAAGCTACAGCTCCTTAGTTTGATTGTATTTCTATCATGATTCATATCACTGCATGCACTTTTTCACAGTTGTATTTAATTCAGCAATATTGGATACTGTAATTTTTTTACATTTTCTTTTCCTTGTCCACTTAACATTTCCTTCATCCATTTTTCTTCTTACTGGTGTAGAAACTTGTTAGTTATCCTTTATGTTGATTTTGGAACTTGTAAACACAAAACTATTCACTGATTATTTGTGAATCAATTCTCCTGGCATACTATAATTTAATAAGAATGATGGAGATAGTTTCTATCATGTGAAATTGAAATTGAACAAGTTTTTCCTATGTGTAAAAATTATTTTAAAAATGGGACAAAGGCAAAGAGCTACTGTCAGATTATATTATCTGTGGGGTTTAGTAGATAAGTTTGTCAAATACCATTTTCCTGCTTTTAAAATGTCATGTTAGAGTCTAAAATTGACAGAAGAATGTTAGGCAATCCTCCCCTCTCTCTATTGCTCTTTCTATGTCTTTCTATTTATTTCTGTATGTGTGTGCAAAAGCCAACATGGTCACAGGTCAAGTATAGAGACATTTAATTGGTCAAAGATGAAAAAAATATAGTAAACAGTATTCACAATATTTGTTATTTATATATTTGAACATTTTGAAGAATTTTAAATACTGTTATGTGTAGATTAAAATTATCAATATTTGTTGTCTAAGAAAATAATTCATTTTTATGAAATATTTTCTAAATTAGTGAACAGTTTTTAACTTAACAAAACATCTGCTTTCTAACATCTTTGACTTCATTTTAATATGTGATGAAAAGAATTTTTAAAGTATACTAATATAATCAGAATTCATGTATTATATCTATTTTAATCTATTTTAACACAATAATCAAAAATTATCTTCAATGCTATACCAACAGTTAAAAAACAAAAGAGGAATTTGTTTATGTTTATTTTTGATATTGAAATATTGAAATATTCACAGAACTTTTTTTAACTTAGAAAAATTTATTGAGAATTTCATACATGCATATAAGGTGTTTTGATCAAATCCATGCACACTCCCTCCCCTCCAGCTCCTTCCATATCTTCCCATCTCTTTTTCCTGACAACTTCATGTACTCTTTCTTTTTTTTTTTATGATGGGGTTTTTGCTACTCTCACATTCTTATCTATTCATGGAACATTTTACATTTCATTGCATTGTGTCTTACGGTCAGAATAAATTATTGACCTGTGCATAAAGTTTTTATTTTAAATTTTATTTTATTCATTTAATATGTACAATATAATAATATGATGGTACAGGAGATATAGATCATGTTCCTATACTTTAAAAAAAGGTAAAATATACTCTTTTATCATGATTCAAAATTGTTCTATAATTCTATTTCCAAAGGCTTCATGGGGCAACTTAGTTCTATATTTTTGAATAGTTCATGTATATTCCCCCTCCTTCATGTCCTCTGACCAACCTCTCCCCATTTCTCCATCCATCACTCAGTATTGGTAACTGTCCTAGTTTATTTCTTCATTGCTGTGACAAAACACTCTAACCACTACCAACTTGGGGAGGAAAAGGTTTATTTATCCTACATCTCCTGGGTCACAGTTCATCAGGGAGACTAAGGTAGGAACTCAGGGCAGGAACCTGGAGGCAGGAGCTGGAGCACAGACCATGGAGGAACACTGCTTACTGGCTTGCTCCCCTGGCCCCTTCTCAGCCTGCTTTCTTATGCAACACTGGCCACCTGCCAGGGATGGCACCACCCACAATGGGCTGGACCATCCCACATCACTCAACAGTCAAGAAGGTGCCCATGGACATGGCCACAGGCCAATCCAATGAAGGCAAATCCCCAATTGAGGCTCCCACAACCCAGTTGTGTCAAGTTGACACCAAAGCTACCCAGCCCAGTAACCATGTTTTTGATCTTTGTCTCTGCACATGTGGATTATTTATTCTATATTTCATGCAACTTAAACTGTGTAATAGTTTTCTTTTTGTTCCTGGCATATTTCACATAGTTCTATTTCATTTACTCATATATGGTGTTGTAACAGTTTTTATTGATCTTTAATATTTGAACTTTACTGAGTATAGGGAGTTGATCATTTGAAAAATATTAGTTCATTAGTTTAAGTGGACTTTCCATATTTTGGTACAGTTCATAATAAAAAAAGTCAGAGTTATTCAGAACACTAAGTAATTCATTCAAAGACACTGATTGGAAGTCACAAATTTCATGGTGAAATAAGTTTCCCTGGCATCTAATTTTCTCTTAGAAACTTGAAATTTCTTTTTGACAGTAAATATTATCACTTATTTTCCTCAAGATGCTCCTTTAATTTCAATAGAAAATGTCTGCCAATCATCTACATTCAAATGATTGCTGCTTATTTTCATTTAAAAAAATGGCCTTCTACTTTAAAAAATGTCCGTATCAATGCAAACCAACAGTAGTCATTTATGCAGTATTTTTGGAAGGGTTTTGGTTGTACTTACTATTGTATACAAATTATTGAATATAAGGTCTAAAGTCTCATATGACTTGGGTTATTTTTCCCATTTCATTAAGGCTAGTTTTAAATGAAGCTTGGTTCTTATAATTATTTTTCTAAATATTCTTCCAATATTTATTTAGAAACCATGAACCCTAGGTTTTTTTCAAATATGAAAAATGAAATTTGTTCTTTGAGTCTCTGGCCATACCACCATAGTGGTACCTGTTTCTTTCTGAATTTGTTCTTTAACATTTTCATACATAGAAAAAGTGCATTCTGATTATTATAATCATCTAAACTCTTTAATCGTTACATAATACCTATCAATATCTTTCTTCCTTAGAGTTCCCTTTCAAACTTTCATGTCTCCCTTTTCTTTTGAGACACAATGAGTTTAACCAGGATCTCTATGTGACCATAGGTTCACAATTATAGGTGCCTGGTGAATACATTCATGGATACAAGACTGAAGACAGAATACATCAGTAGTCAGTGTTTCAACAATAAGTGAGAGGAACCCATGAGTACTTCTTCAATCCATACCTGACTGTTGATGGGCCAAGATGTGTAGACCCACTGTAGAGAGCGACAGCTGTTCATGGCCAGAAGTGAGCATTTCAAGCCTTTCTTCTTTTCTTCGGCTTCTCATGTTCTTTCCATTCATTTTTCCCATGGGGTTGCTTAGTCTTAAAAGTGGTAGTATAAATGTCCTTTTCGGGAGTATTGTGTTCCCATTAGTAAAACACCAGGAAAATAATCACACTTTATAGTCATTTCTTGTAGTATACTGAGGCACTCTAATCTATTTAGCCATTATTGTTTTGAACATCAATGCAAATATAAGAGAACAGAGAGATTAATTAGCCTGTAGTATTATTTCAAAAATCATATAAAGATTGTATTCTTCTTCTTTTTTTTTTTTTTGCTCTTTTTGAGACAGGGTCTCCCTGTAGCCCCAGCTGGCCTGGAACTCACTATGTAGACCAGACTGACCTTAAGGTCACAGAGATCTGCCTGCCTCTGCCACCTGAGTGCTTGGATTAAAGGCATGTGCCACCATGCCTGGCTTTTTTTTTTTTTACCAAAATTTCTAGGGGTATCATCTACAGACATTCTAGACTTCAAGATACTATTTGGCTACTGCTGAGTCTTAGTTTAAACCATGTCACAAAAATCATATTTCACAAAATAGTAATAAGAAGGTAAAGAAAGGAAAATTTCAGGAACATGAAGGTCTTACAAGTATTGACACACATATTAATGTTATACAAATCCAGACTACTTTCAAGACTTTTTGTTCCCATTCTGTCATGGCCATTGCAAGTCTTGGTTTTATTATTTTCTTTAAAGTATAATTTGCACTACATATTAAACAATAGAACTTCTCCACTAGTCATTTTGTTAATGCTTTTTCATTTCAAATATTAAACTACCTGCTTCAAAATAAGTATATCATATCAGACTCTTTAATGACAATAAATATGAAAGGACTAGCAGGGTTTTTATGCAGAGAAATGATGTGTTTAATTCTGGAAGTATAAGGTAGTAGATTGGTTAATGTTTATTTATTGCCTCAAAAATGTGTCTTATGTTGACTCAGTACATCTTGAGTTCAAAGCCTGAGAAATATAATTGGATACATTGAATTTTTTGTACATGTGTAGCTTTGTGGAAACATGAATACTTAGGAAAACAAAGTTCATCTAAAATAAATAAAATTCCTCCATCTATAATTCCCAAAATGAATGATTTGAAAATTTTTCCCATTTCCATATCCAACAATTTCAGATTTTAGTCAAACTAAGCATGGATTAAACAATATGAATAATCCTGAACACAGATATAAAAGCAACAATGCTCATAAATCAGTAGACAAAAAACTTCCAAAAATCTTTGTTTAGAACATTAATCATCTATGGTAAGAAAATGACGTTAACATTATCTTCTATTATTAACTAAAAAAATCTTTATTTTATTTTATGTGTTTATTGCCTGAGTGTGTGTAACTGTACTTGTGTCATGCAATGCCCATTGACTCAGAAGAGGGTGTTGGAGTCCCATGGAAATGGAATTGGGAATGGTTGTTATCCACCGTGTGAATGCTGGTAATTAAACCCCAATCCTCTGCAAGAGCAGTCACTGCACTTAACTGCTGAGCCATCTCTCCAGCCCCAAACTGACAATATTAATACTATTACTTTCTTCAACCAAACATAGACCTCCATAACAGACCCTTAATGAAATACACCTTCATTGACACTAATGCCCATCTGTTGTAATCCATACCTATTTAGATGGGAAAATTTCTTGAGAGGATGAGAATATTCTCTCTGCCATTTGTGAGAATCTAATTAATAAGTGTTCATGAGGTGAACAAAATTGGAAACAAAAATAAATATGCAGTGTTATTTAATATTTTTGACGTTTATTCTGTTATCATGTTTACTCATTCGGAAGAAAACATTCCTATGTTTGTTAATTTATTCAGCATTTTCAGGGCTAAAGAGATGGCTCAGCTGTTAAGAACACCTATTTCACAGAAGTCCTGGGTTCAGTGCTCAGGGACCAAATGTCGTATGTAACTCCAGTCTCAGGGAATCCAACACATTCTTCTGGTCTCTGGGAGTTTCTACATGCATGTGGTGCACATAATGCAAGTGAACATATACACCTAAAAATAAATCAATCTGCAGTCAGCCGTTCTTCATATGATTTCTATATGTATCACCTGTTCCCCTCCAAAACACATAGTTAGTGCCCATTAAAAACAAGCTAAATTTGTTTAAAGGAGAACTGGGGTCTTTTACTTTTCCTGTAACCATGCTGTATATTTCTTTGTATTTAAAAGAAAAAAATAAGAATATATTAAGGATGACATGATTTGAACTATTAGAGGGAAAGCATACTATATTTCATATCTGAGGATATTTATGAAATAGTTTGAGTTTTTCTTTCTCTTGATTGACTGAATAACTCTCAAAGACAATTAGAAAGCAACGTTGGTGGCACATGCCTTTAATCCCAGTACTTGGGAGGCAGAGGCTGGTGGATTTCTGTTAGTTCAAGGCATTGCCTAGATCAAATTGCCCAGATGGTAGTCAAATTTACTATTACTTTTCAATTTAAAAGGGGAAATGGACAATTTTTTCCAATCCCAAGGAAAGAAATGAATAGACTGTATATCTCAGTAGAACTGCACTGGCTTAACTGCCATTGTATTAAAACATTAGTTTTTCCAAATATTAAATACCAATCTTTAGCAGACTACCAAAATAAATTTATTTAATTTTTTGCATATTTAATATTTAGTAGGAGTTTTCAAAGTAGAGTCTCAGTCTTTATCCTTTCAATAAATACTGTATGTGTTCAATTCGCATATAAACATGCATATACAAAATTTTATGAAGTAGATGGACCTGAATGAATGGTATTGCATTCATAAAACTAAAGGATAAGTTAAATTGACTAAAATTTATATCTACGTGTCAGTAACATCACAAGAAATTGCAAGGCTAACTATAATACTTGCAGAGAATCATTCGTGCACTCATTCTTTTTATGTAACTCATTCAATCCCAACATAGATCCCTGTACAATTTGCCTTATAAACAATCACCAGATGGCAGTTGATTGCAGCACGGGTTTATTCACCATGAGATATTTGGAAATACTTCCCATCACATTTCATGCCTTGGTTTGTGGAACTTATTTATTTCACTATTTAAAATAAAATATTGCTGTTTGTATCCCACTTTCAAAATTGTAACTACATTAATTTAATAAAAAAATTATTGAGGAAATTTTCTGTCACTGAAAACCAAGCTTATTCTAAAACTAGGCTGGCACATAGAAATTTGAATTATGTACAATGATGTTTAGATAATACATCTAGTTTGGGTAATCTATCTGGTTAACTGTCTTAATACTTTAAATAGCTTTATAGTGCAAACACATAGCAAAGTAAATAGAAAATCAATAAATAATTTCACGATTTCAAAACAGACAACCACAAAGTTAATGTTCTTCTCATTCTAACCCTCAGTGAATTTCATGAGCAGTTGGGTTTGAAATATACAAGATGCATATGGTATCAAAATCAGATAGTAATAACTTAAGTCTTTAAACTTTCATTTTGGAATGAGGATAGCTTGTTTAGTTTCAGGCAATATTGAAAAATACTCTACCATATTTGATTCAAAATATTTTGACATAAATTTCAAATGAAATTTAAACAATAACTGCACACAGTATTTTTTAGTGTTTGTGTTATAATCAGGACCATGATTAACATAAGTGATAATGAGTCACAAGCCCCCCCCCCATTTAATACAACAAGAAGCTTCAAAATACCAAGATTTTCTGATTGCTTGTAAATATTACTCTGCTTATAGCAAAGATTTGTACTAACACGAATTATGGACCATTAACTGGTATGTTTGAATGTGTCCTTTATATGCATTTAGAACATGCAGCTAATAGCAGACACTCTCTTATTGTTGAGCAAATACTGTTATATCAACATTAAAGGCTCTTTTCAATTAAATTCAATATGTATTTTATATTATAGAAATGTCTTACTATCTTAGGCTTGGCAATAGAACACTTTGTGTCTAAATTTCATTACTGAGATAAGTGCTTCCTTATTAGAAAGATCATGGTCAGTTTCATTTAAAAACAATGAAACAAAGGGCTTAAGCTATGCTCACATGGTAGCCAATATTTTTATTGAACTTATTTTTGAGGGTTCCTATAGCCTTTTAGATTCAGACAAAGGCATTCCAAGGATAAAAAAAGTATGTAGCGAGGTACCGTATTCTAAGGCATATTTTGTTCTAGTCTCCAGTTACAGTTTGATAGAACAAACATATTTAAAATCACAAAGGATGATTCTTAAAATATCTGATAATAATCATGTCTACTTAGCTGAGTGGTTTAAAAGAAGTAAATGATCAGAAAAATATCCCTCATGGAGATGAGTGAATCTTGGGAGGGGGTTGCTAGGAAAAGTGATGCCCTAGAAACCCTATGAGAAATGCACATAGAGTGTCTGAACATTAATGCATATATATATATATATATATATATATATATCACCTGGGAGCTGCTTGACAGGGAATGCAGTGCCAGATAAAAGAGACCTCCCTTGGAGTGGCAAGGATACCATACAGCACTCATCGATTAAATTTCTTTATGCAACAGATGGAGGCTTCTGCAGAGCTGCACATCTGGTCAGGCACAGAGAACTTACAATCAGGCGATGCCCAGTACTAGGTGACACATCTGCAATCGAGTATCTACAACTAAAGCTCACATAACATAGTGAAAACAAAGGTAGAGAGGGGGCTAATGTACCCCTCAACTCTAATCAGTGAAGCTTCCATGTACATCAGAACATGATGCATACCGAAGGCCACAACTGGCCAAATTTTGGAGAATAAGAGACTGTAGAGTGTAGGATGGGATTCCTATAAGGAGCCTCACCCACCCAATGCTCCGGAAAGTTGTGGAAGAGGAGGAGGTGGAAAGATTGTAAGAGCAGAGCTTTGTTCATGAACACAGGCCACCGGAGGCTTGCTCATGTGAGCCTGTGGTAGCAGTGACATCAAGCATAGGACCCATGTCAGCTCAATTAAGAAAGGGCCCAAAGGGCAGGTGAGAAAGAGGTGGTGGGCCAGCACTAGATTGAGAACTATTTGAGAATGATTGCTGTTGGGTGCGGGAGAGTATGAGTTACATACAACCACTGGATGGGCTGACTGGACTCCAGTGGACACATTTACGGTGAAGGACATGTGGGTACAAATACCTGAATGAATAGCACTCATCATGTATGGCAGAGTGCATAGGATTTGGTGGGGGGATAGGGGAGGCATAGATTGGGGAGGGGGGTCTGGAAAATGTATGAAATGTAAAAGCTCATTAAAAATAAAAATAAAAACAGAGAAAAAAGAAAAAAAATATCCCTCCAAATTGTTATTTTATAGTAATGTGAAGAACCATCTTGATATTTTTTCAGTTTGTTTTACTCTTTTCTTAAATAATAGGAATGTGTATCTGCCCTTTGGCTGTCACTATTGATCTCTCTGTACCAAATATATTCATCACGCCCACCATTGCCCACATTACTGTGAGGAGTGTCTTTTTTGTAGTCATTATTCTTATGGGGACAGTCCTTCTCATCCTCAAATAAAGCCAAGAGGTATAAATGATTAAGAGTCTGTGGAATTTACAACTTCGCAACACATGCCCAGGATTTTAGGAACAAGCTCATTTTGACCTGAAATCAAAGTTTATAAGATACAAAAGAAAGGGAAGTAAAAGGAAAACTTTCTTTCTTGTCCTCTGAATTTCAATGACAGCAAATTAAAAGAACCTACTCTTTATGTTTAATTGACTTCCAATCATTCATTTTTCTAAAATGTTCTACAGATATCATATACCATGTGTTCTTTTTTCTCAAATATTATTAAAGTAGATACTAAGGGCAAGAATTAAGTGTTTGTTGTTTGTTTTTTTGTTTTGAGACATGGTCTTCCTTAGTCCCAGTTGCCTTGGAACTCACTATGTACATGAGGCTGGCCCTGATCACACAGTGATCTGCCTGTCTCTGTCTCCCAAGCACAGAGAATAAAGGTGTGTGCAACCATGCCCAGCTTAAAATTCAGCTTTAAAAATGTAGGATATTTACAGATTTTATACTGAGTTCAATATTGTATAACTGTATTAATTCAACTGTGAACCTAAAAATTTACAGCCACTTTTGAAAGATATGTATCCTTGCTTTGGAATGTGTTACTATATGTTAAAGCTGTAATGAAATGCTTCTTCTAATCATGTAGTTATTAAATTAATTTTTTTAAATGTGGGATATTATCTAATTGGAAGGGAAACAAAATATACAACAAGTTTATCATAGTTTGGTCCAGTACCCATTTTTGTGCCTTAATAATACTAGAGCCCAGAAAAGTATTTTGTAAATATATGCTAAATGTAGACCATTAAAAGTGTGTTAATCATGCCTTAAATATTTGAATATGCTATGCTTTTTTATTGCCACTTCCTTTAACTTCCTGCTAGCCACTATAATTTCTTTTTTAATTAAAAATTTATGTTATTAATTATTATTTTATGTGTATGAGTGTATTGCCGGCATGTACGTAAGTATTCCCATGTTGAGCAATCTCACAGAGGTCAGAAGAAGGTATCAACTTCCCTGCATTGGAGTTACAGGTGGTTGTTAGCTGCCATGTTGGTTCTAGGAATAAAACTTAGGTCCTCTGCAAGAGCATCCTGTGCTCTTATCCATGGAACCATCTCTCCAGCCCCTAGTCACTATAATTCTGGTTCAGAGGTTTCTTCTCCATTCAGATTTCATATTCTGATATGAGGAAAATGTGGGAACACCATGATCTGTACAATTTTGAGTAATCATTCTAGACTTTAGCTGGCTTAATATATTTCATTTTCCTACTGAGCAATTTGAGGAGTGATTTTAGCAGTGGTAATATGTAAAAGTGATTTTTTATGGGGCACAGCACATCTGAACCTAGTATATAGAAGACACGGTAAAACTACAAAATGTAATTTCTACACTAGTTCTAAACCTCATTTTAGGTATGTTTGGAATGTCTTACTTTTGGAATTGGGCCAGTTTTCCTATAGCTACTTAAGCATTTTGGGGGTCATCAGCACTCAGATGGACCTGTTGGGAAACAAACATCCACACCAGAATCTTCAAAGGTGTTTTGAAGGGTCAGGAGAAACTTCACTTTAGGAATATAAAGAACAATTTCTCAAAAACCTGACAAGATTGAAATCTTAATCCCCAAAATAATATCACATTTTGTTTGACAGGTTTTACTGGCACTTGAGTGAAGAAAGTTTCTCTTTGATTGACATACTTTTAGGATTCCTGCTGTGTAGAACCAACCCCATGATTTTTAATTCTTAGGCAGTTTTGTTTTGGCCCTTGAAATTGTTTCTGCTGGCATCCAACTGCTCAGTCACACTCTGCCACCCATAACATTGCACTTTTGTAACTTCTAACCATTTTTAGAATCTTTCTCTCTTTCTAACTGAGTTAATATTCATTGTGACCTCAGATGGGACTCAAGCATTCTTCATATGTGTGCTTTAGCATTAATTGTCACTGCTAATTCATTCATGACTATTTCAAATATTTAAGAAAATGATCTTTATTTTATTTTCTCAACAACTTGTCACAAAAGTCCCAGTGTGTCACATATATTACTAGTATCATATAAGAAGTATCTCCAAGATTCATACCAATTATGAATTAATGTGCTACAATCTATAAGGAACATTCCATTGAAAAGCGATTGAGAAACGACATGGTACCATATGTGGAGAATATAATTGAAGAATTGAAGAATTTATAGGGTAGTTTATGGGCTGCTTGAGGCCAAAGAGTCAAAAATTAGACTTCTATTCTAAATTGGTATATATTAATTCTATATTCAAAATATTAAAACTTAGACATGCACGATTATGGTTTGGCTTTAGAAAAGTTAAGTTGGCAAAACAGATGAATGAAAGAAATAAATGGTCAAGAAATCCATGCAACACACATCCAAGAAGAATAATAAAGAGTTGAATACTACAGAGAATGAACAATGGAAAGAGTTGGACACTGAGAATGGAATTGATTTTATAACTGTGGAAAATGTGTGCTGTATGTGAGTAATCACAGCTCTTGGGAGCCAAAGTAAGAACAACTGTATGTTGCACATTCAAAGTCAGCCTTGTCTACACATCAACTATCAGTCCAGGAAGGGCTGCACAGCAAGGCCATGTCAAAAACAAACACAAAAAGCAAAGATAGTTTGGGAGAATCACAGGTGAACCACAGGTAACAGGAAACATCCTTCATGCAGACTTGTCTGTTCTCTATCATTGCCTGCTTCAGCCTTAGGTTGGTTTTACATTTTCTGTTGATGCAAAGATCATGGATACTTAGCCACTAATATTTATGAAGAACTTCTCCAGGGTCTTGTGTTCCAATTCTCACTTGCTTGGTACTTACTGTATAGCAAGGCTGACCTCAAAGTCTCAGTAATCATATTTTTCCCCAATCAGTCAAGTGTTGGATTATAGCCATGAGTCACCCCATCTAAAACAATTCCTTTTCTCTTTAATTTTTACTTTATGTGTATGAGTTTTAAGCCTGCATGTATGTAAGAGTAACCATGCAATGCAGTGCCCATTGAAGACAGAAGAGGGAAGTGGATCCCCTGAAACTGGAGTTATTGATGGTTATTAGCTGCCATGTGGGTGTTCTGATTTGAAACCGAAACTTCTGCAAGAACAGCCAGTGGCCTTAACTGCCGAACCATCTCCCCAGCCCTAGATCTAGTTTCTTAAGAAAAGGATCTTCTCAAATAATAGTAGAAATATGTTGACTCATAAAGGAATTACTTTTTAATGCAGTTCAAATATTGACTCCAAATTTATTGATGGTCCTATTTTCTCAAATCCCCTGACCTTATTAGACATGATTGAAAAACTGATTCACAGCTTTTAGAAATAGGATCCCCTTAATATCTCAACAATACCCATGCCACAATGATTACATTGAGATACAACCCTTTGCATAAAATACTTGGTAGGAGTAAAAGAACATTTTACTAATTAAAAAAAATATTTAATAATCATATTTAGAAGCAGCATTTCATTACAACAGCATTGATATATTCAATAACAATTTCCTGAGCTAAGATGCATCTCTTTCAATATTGACTGTAAATTTTTAGGTTTGCAGTTGAATTATTACATTTATACAATATTGTGCTCAGTATAAACCCTATAAGACACATAATTAAATGAGGTTTTAACTTTTATAAAAGATCTCCATTTCATTATTAAAATATACAGTTTCATACAGAAAAATTCATTTTTAATGCAATTGACATTAAAACTAAGATGCACATGCATTTCTAATCTCTATATATCTGATTATTACTAGTCACAGTCGGTTACTTTCTGAGCTCCTTTGCATCTGAGCATGGATATAATCTCGTCAGGTAGATTTCAATGGCAATATTTTTCACATCTACTAATTATTAAGGAGGAACTTTTTATGCTTTGAAGAATTATTATTTTTTAAATCATTTTGTAAAATTTTTTAATAACTACATGATTAGAAGAAGCATTTCACTACAGCTTTAACATATTCAGTAACACACTCCAGAGCAAGAGTACATCTCTTTCACAAGTGGCTGCAAGTTTCTAGTTTCGCAGTTGAATGAATACAGTTATACAATATTGAACTCAGTATGAGCCCTGTAAGACATAAAATTGGATGAGTTTTTAACCTTTACAAAAAGATCTCCATTTCATCTATTTCA
>NW_008346803.1:353056-359746 GCF_000622305.1 Nannospalax galili
GCGCCTATATATGTCTATGAAGTCATTGGGTAGATTTCAATGGTAATGTTTATCACTTCTACTAATTAGCATGATGTAAATTTCCATGCTTATATTATATTTCTTCCTCAAATATAATACAATTTTTAAGATTCGTTGAATTTTTTTGTGTGTGTATATCACACAGAACATCCCAAACCATCTTATTCAACTACACACCCACTTCCCAGATGACACCCTCCCATAGCCTCCCTCTCTCCACTAGAGCCCTTAAACTCTGATATCCCTGCTACTGTCTGCTGTGTTGTCAGCACCCCCAGCCATTCCTCACGACTTGCCCTTCTGGTGAATCTAGTCAGCCTATCTAGCAGTCTTTGTTTTAGGAGGGCCAGCTGTTCCTCTTCTAGCAGCCAAGAGTTGTCAATATTCCTTTAGATAAGATTGGGGTCTGCTGTTCATTTTCTCAGTTCTATGCTGTGTTACTCTCTGGGAGTGCTTTTGACCACCCTGGCCAACAACTCAATAGAAGGTATTTCCTAACTGGCATTGTTGCTTGTTATGTAGCCTTCAGATATGCATATGGACTCTTAAGAAATTATATTGTCCCCTTTAATCTTTGGTATACTTTCCTTTTTAGTGTTTAAGGCCATACAGTTGGCCCAGATAAACCAATTCATTTTTACTCTTAAGGTCCTTTGAGGATCTGTTCCTCAGAGGTCCCATGGGCTTGGGAGGAATCCCTGGCTCCTTTCTTTTACCAGTTCCGCCCATGTGAAGATAAGTCAAAGGTCCTGCTTGACCATGGTTGGCTTCACTAGTAAGCATGGAGGAAATGATTCCTCTGTGTTGACCATCCTCTTTGTGGACTGGAAGTTCAAGTCCATCTGGTGGGGTCTCCTCGGCCTCCTCGATCAAGAGGACAGGTGACCCACCACAATTACAAGGCATTTTGAGAGATGCTCATAGTCCCTTGGAACTAGTCGACCTAGGAGGGCAAAAAGCAAAAACTACCATTTATGTCCCTCTGACCAAATTATTATAGGCCTCAAGGTATGTGTGTTAAACATCCAAGAAGGCTAGTTCCACCAGTCTGGTACTTTTAATTACTTGTGTCATGTAGATAAATCTTGGGCAAAGACCAGTTGTTCTCAGATAAACCTTATGTAGACATATGTTTCTTAATCTGCTGTGTATAATTTGTCAGTAGGTTGTTGTACTAATACGGTTCCCTCTGGTTTTCAAAACTAGCTAGGCATTATTTATTTTACTAATTTTTTTAGTTTATCTGTCAATTGACAACTTTATCTTGCCTTTCAAAGTAGTTAGACATTTTTGTCTGGTGTAAGAAAGACGTTTTCAGAAAATGCAATATGATGCTCTAAATCTTGGTGAGGATTTTGTTAAACCTTGTGGATGACATTATCACATCACTGTAATCTTAGTTCATGAAAGAAAACCCAGAACAGAATGTTCTATCAGCTAATCCTCACATTTTACTTTCACACCCTTGGGAGACATTCTCATTTTAGCTGACAGTTGTAAATTTTTATAATCACCAAGTGATATCTAGCGCTTGCAGTTTGCTGGCCACTTTGTCAGTTGTATTGAGTTTTGATAGCCAGGCTATACCTAAAAGGACTTTTAAGGGAGATTGGTACTTCTTCCCGGTTACTTGGAGTAGCACTCATTCTGCAGAATAAGCAGACGGAGGCATGTCAAAAATAATTGCATTGTAATCGATTATACTTGTCAACAAGGACATTAGACTATGACCCACTCATGGTAAACGTGCCAATGATTTCTCAGAAAGACATTGTTAAACAGTTTTCACAGGAAACCATAGCTCTCAAAATATTTTGTAATTTTTTAAAATTATGAAGTATCAAATCTGTTTTTCTCTTCTTATTTGATAATAATGTTTCCCCTGTGATAATTAAGGTGAAGGGGAGCAGTGGTAAGTCAGCTTTTCAGTTACTTGGCAGGCATTCTCAAGTGTATTGTATGCCATGTGTATTTAGGAAATTTCTGTAGGTTAAGGAGAAGGACTACGTCAAAACCTCTTGCATTAAAAATGTTAAACTCATTTACAAATATCTTCACCTTGTCTCTCATTTGCATATTATTTCACCTAATGAGACTTTTTTCAGAAAACAAAATTTTATAATTTCAAAAGTTATAACTTATTAACTTATGTATATCAGTCACGATTTTAGAGGCATATCTAAGAAGATGTTTGTGTTTTCTACAAAGTTCTGAAGAATTTCTTATATTTATAATTTTATTCATAAGTTATGTACATTCACATTTATTTATTTAAGTTCATGGGCTATTATGCAGTTATTTTTATAGAACATGAGACTTTTAATTCAAGATTCTATTTTTTTCTTTAGTTTAAACTATATATTTCCATTGACTTAGAATTTGTGGACAAATCTCTATTAATGAATAAATTTTGCAACTTTTACAGTGAAGTATGCTGTTTTATCGATCTCACTGTCTATTGTTCTCTAACTACCACAGTGATTTTGCATTATCTGGAATACTTAAGAAATCTTCAGATGCAATTTTGACACAGTAATGGTCATCAGAAAATGAACAAAATCTAAAAATACATTTTACTGAAAGGACACAAATGGCAAGCATAGGAAAAGTGTTACTGATTATAGGAACGCTAAATAGAATGAAACTCAGTGTATATTAAGACCACACATTATCAAAATTTTATTTAAAAATATGTAAACTTCCAGTGAGTATAAGTAGATAGAAAAACAATATGCATAGCTGAGTGATAAAATCTATATGATCCAGTATTAGCATTCTGTTTGATAAAAGAATTGTACTGTAGTTATGCAACATGTTAAATTCTGAGAGAGCTAAAAACAATACTGGAAAGGAACTCCTGAAATATTTCTGTGAAACTTCCTGTGAATATACAATTATTTGGAAGAGAAAATTTCAAAAAATTGATGTTATTAAGAAACAACATTTTTAGATCTTGAATAAGAAAAATTATTTGTTAATATAAATCAGAAAATGGATAACTTGTGATATAGTAGGAAAACATGAATAAATTTGCATGATATTAAGATGATTTATTATCATGGTTCTTCAGTGTTGTGTACCATTGGTACAGGGCACATGCCCGAGGAAGCATGCTCCTGAACGTAAAACAATGAAACTTATTAGGAATTACACACACACACACACACACACACACACACACACGCACACAGAAAAAGGGGGATAGAGGATGCTTGGAAATGACATGAAGACAAGATGGGGTAGCAGATAGTGAATATAATCCAAAGGTATTATATATATTTCAGAAAATGTCAGTTCCAGGCCAGATGGGGCTACAGAAAGCCCCTGTCTCAAAAAGATAAAAAAAATCATAATGAATCCACTATTCAGAATTATTAGACTCATAGATAACAAAGGACAAAAAATACAAGAGAACATTTAAACAAGAATTTAATGATTAAAATATTCAAGTCTTTCAAAAAGCCTTACAGTGAACATTTACAATCTTCATATGGATAGAAATTTACTGTAGTGATATACACAAGGAAAATAAATCATATGTGCCCGTCTGGTTAGTGCTTTTCACCTGCTTCCATGTGAATGTTATCTAAAATGATTGCTAATCTCATTCTATACTGTCAAGAGAATAGATACATAAACTATGGAAAGCAGAGCAGAAAAGACTTTTCAGTAACAATATCTGCAAAAGTATCTATCCTATGAAATGAAGATTAGAATCTTTAAAAGCATTAACAAAATTGACAATCTTTTAGCAAATTAACTGAAAGACAGGACACGATGTAATAAAATCATGGATGAAATGGGCAACATGAAAATAGACACTGAGGAAATTCAGAGCAACAAGGACAAACTGTAAAAATTTTGACTGGAGTGATATAAAGTGGAAAGGGAATACTAGAGTCAGAAGAGTAACATGGAGTAGGGAATGGGAGATAAGAGCAGAGGAAAGAGCATTGTGAGGGAAAGCTAACACTAAATATCTTTAGAGAAAGCCATATGGAAACCTACCACTATAAAATCATATATATATACATATATCTTTAGAGAAACACAGATACAAACCCCCCACTATAAAAACATATATATATATATATATATATATATATATCACCAGACATGTTAGCACAAGTCTTTAATCCCAGCACTTGGGAATTAGAGACAGACTGATCTCTGTAAGATAAAGGCCAGATTGGTCTCCGTAGAGAGTTCCAGGCTAGCTAAGGCAGGGGGAGACCCTGTCTAAAATGGATACATATTAAATTGAGTAAATAAATAAATGTATATACATACATATTATGAAGCAAGATTAAAATGAATTACCTTATAACAAAGGACATTGCCCCTACTAGATACCATAGGCTAGCAAAATAAAATACCAATGGCAGGGATGGACTCCCCTTTTGAAGGTGTTGATCAGGGTTCCCATAGACTTTCAAACAATACTGTCCTTCGCCTCTTGGTTACCCACCAGAATTTGATGTTAAGACTCTGTTGCTAAAGAGCAGAAGAAAAATACAAGCAGTAGAAAAAACAAGGAGAAATCAAGTTGGTACTGATTTAAAAGATTCATTTTTATTGGCTAAATTTCACAGTGCTAGAAGGTGCTATGTGTGGTTCTGGAAGCAAAAATTAATCATTAAGCTTTCTCGTCTGTGAATTCTGTGTTCTTCAGCAACAACTGACCTGGCAAGATATGACCTCTGGTGCAATAGTGGCATGAATATTATGGGAGTAATCAATCACTTTCTAATTGGATTTAAGCTAAGTATAATAAAATGGAGCCCATACCTGACATTAATATTAGGTCAAAGACCTTAGGTCACAGGCCACAGAGGAGAATGTATTATTATTATTCTGCTGTATAAAAGGGACTCCTAATTACCTATTGTTATACCCATATATAAATGTGTCTCTTGACCATCACCAGAGAGGATCCCTTATGCAGCAGATGGTTATTAACACAGTCACAACTGGCCAAGGTGTAGAGAATAAAAGGTTGCAGAGTTATTATCTCTAAATTGCATACCTATTTCAAACTTTTGCCTCCAAAGACTCAGAAATCATTGCAGGTGAGGGGGCAGAAAGATTGTACACATAAAAGATGGTGTAAAAGGTCAAGGAACAGAGTTATCCAGTCAGTTTAGAAGTTACTCACATGAACTAAAAGCAATGTGATAGCAGGTACAAGTACCATATATGTTCAGGTGGTACAAAAATCTCAGCACAGACCCCAGGAAGTGGATACCCTTGAAGTCTATCTGAGGAAGTACTGGAAACTGATGATTACTGGGAAAGATTCAATCTCTTCTAAGGGTGTGAAATTTGGTAGATTAACCAGTCCCCTTTGGATGGATCCACACTTAAGCAGATTTAGAGACACAAATTTAAATCTATAGGCATATATGTATATGTTTCTATTATACACACACAAACACATTCATAAATATGTATGTGATATACATATATGTGTGTGTGCATGTGTGTGTGTTTGTGTGCAGTGGATTGGGTGGGGGTAGTAAGGGGGACTGCAGATAGGAGAGGAGCTCTAATTACAATAAAAATATATTGCATAAAATTTGCAAAAATTGGAAGAATCTGTATACCACCTTGTGGGTCTCTCTCTCCCCTCGAGGTGTCCATTGGCCGTCAATCCACGAGGACAAAGGGAGCAGAACTGACAAACGGGGTCATGACAGCCAATGAGCATGACAGAAAAGACATTCCCGGGAGTCAGATTCAGCGATACAGCTTCGTTTATTCAGTGGGGGTCAGGAAAAATACAATGTGGAGACAGGAGCCAAAGCTTCAGCTGATAGGTGCTCATAGTATGCTTTATTTACATGTGGTAGGGAGATCCTATCATCCGACTATAGGGCAATGCCTAATTATCATATAGAACAAACCTGGGGGCAGTTTTATTGCAGGTAACTATGCCAAAGGTCATGCTCCAAATAAAGTCACGCATCCTTTCTTGGTGGCACTTTCCAGGTAAGTCAGGCAGAGAGCAGGAGGCCCCTGCTGAGAAAGGGAGTCCTTCCACATAGCGCCAAGCCCCTTAGAGCTGTCCAGACATGGTGGACTGCAACCTTAGCAGCAGGGTCCTGCAACACCACTTTATGGGAAAATCTAAAATAACTGGATGAATTTGTAGATTTTTATAACCCCCAAAATTAAATCAAGGTGAAGCAAACACTTTATATAGACCAATAACTAACAATGAGATAAAAGGAGTGATCAAAAATTTTCCAAATGAAAACATCCTGAGCCAAATGGATTCAGCACAGTATTCTACCAGACTTTCAAAGAAGAGCACCAATACTCTTCAAATTATTCCCTAAAATAGAAAAGAAATGAACACATCCAAACTCGTTTTTTTAATGAAATTAGTCTGACAGAGAACCACATGAAAATCACATAAAAAAAGAAAATCACAGGTCAATCTCTAAGGAACACAAATATAAAGAGCAGATAGGGAGGGGCACAGATATAAAAATACATGCACAAAGTTTGCAAAAATTTAATTTAAAAATACTTTAAAATACCTTACCCCAAAATATTCAAAAGCACATAAAAAATGCCCACTATGATAATGAACCAACTTATAAAAGTAAATAAATGCGAACTCTCCCAGCCTGCACTACTATCCTCAGGCCTCTTGGGGTAAGTCTA
>NW_008346803.1:365444-422964 GCF_000622305.1 Nannospalax galili
GATTCGTTCCTGGCCCCCTTCTAAGTATGTTTGTTGTCGGTAGATAAGAAGTTTACTGATTTCTGTATGTTACTTTTCGACCCCTCTACACTCCTAAATTTGTTTATCACCTCTAGGAGTTTTCTGGTGCAAGTTTTAGTGTCTATTATGTATTCAATCATATCGTCAGCAAATAAAGACACCTTGAGCCTTCCTTTCCTTTTTGTGTTCCCCGTGTCTCCTTCATGTGTATATTGCTGTAACACGGACTACAAGAAGTGCATTGAACAATCCTAAGTGAACATTCTCATCTTGTTCCAGATTTGGGTGAAAATGTTTTGAGTTTTCACCACATTCAGCATCATGTTGGCTAAGGGCTTGTTGCATATTACCTTTATTATACTGATATACTTCCTCTGTGTTTCTAGATTCTTCATGATATTTATCATGAATGGATGTTGAATTTTGTCAAGAGCCTTTGTGACATCTAATGGTATAATCATGTTTTTATCTTTGAGCTTATTTTTGAGTATTTTTTTAACTAACAAAACTGTACTACCAAGCTTCAACAACACTGTGAAATTTGTCACTGTTGCTGTGAGTTCAGCATTCACCCCCTTTCCAAATTCTCCAGCCTATACAAGTATTTCAATGTAATCATGCTTTTTAAGTAATGCTAATAAAATTTTTCAAATTAAAAAAAAAGTAAATAAATGCAATGTACAACAAAAATAAGCTCAAAGATAAAAACATGATTATACCATTAGATGTCACAAAGGCTCTTGACAAAATTCAACATCCATTCATGATAAATATCATGAAGAATCTAGAAACACAGAGGAAGTATATCAGTATAATAAAGGTAATATGCAACAAGCCCTTAGCCAACATGATGCTGAATGTGGTGAAAACTCAAAACATTTTCACCCAAATCTGGAACAAGATGAGAATGTTCACTTAGGATTGTTCAATGCACTTCTTGTAGTCCGTGTTACAGCAATATACACATGAAGGAGACACGGGGAACACAAAAAGGAAAGGAAGGCTCAAGGTGTCTTTATTTGCTGACGATATGATTGAATACATAATAGACACTAAAACTTGCACCAGAAAACTCCTAGAGGTGATAAACAAATTTAGGAGTGTAGAGGGGTCGAAAAGTAACATACAGAAATCAGTAAACTTCTTATCTACCGACAACAAACATACTTAGAAGGGGGCCAGGAACGAATCTGAATTCATTATAGCCTAAATCAATATCTAGGAATAAGTCTAACTAAGAAAGAGAACGATTTGCATAAAATAATTAGAACATTGAAGAAAGAATGTGAACCAGATACCAGGGAATGGGCAGACCTCCGATGCTCATGGATTGGTAGGGCTAATATTGTGAAAATGACTGTCCTACCTAAAGCAGTGTGCAGATTCAACAGAATCACCATTAAAATTCCAATTGATTCACAGAAATTGAAAAAAAAAATCTTAAATTTCAAATGAAATGACACAAGAACTTCCAGGGTAGACAAAACAATCCTGAGAAAGGAAAGATCTCCCATAGTTATCACCATTCCCAATTTCAAATCATACTACAGAGCAATAGATACGAAAGCAGCGTTGTGTTCACATAAAAATAGACACATCACATGGCAGATAACAACCGTCCGTTACTCCAGTTCCAGGGTATCCGACAGCCTCTTTTGTCTACAACGGTCATTGCATGACACAGGTGCACTTGCCTACATGCAGGCAATACACGCATACACATGAAATAAAAATAATAAATAAAATATTTTTAAAAATAGATACATCAAAAATTGAGTATAACTGAGGACTCGGAAGTCCACACTTACCCTTGTCAGAATGGTTATGATTAAAAAAAATAAAGGCAGCAAATGCTGGCATAGATATGCAGAAAGGGGAGCCCACAGTCACTTCTGGTGGAGTGTGAACTGGTGTAGCAACTGTGGAAATCTGTGTGGAGAGTCAAAATTTAGAAATAGATCTTCCATATGATCCAGCAACACATCTCTTGGGCAATACCCACAGACTCACTATCCTACTAAAGAGACACTTGTTCATGTATGCTCATTTCTGTTATAATCACAATAGCCACAGAATGGGAAAAGATAGACTTCCATTAACTGATGAATGGCTGATGGAATATGGTATGTTTTCAAAATGGAATTCTGTTCATCTGTAAAGCATAAAATTCTAAAATTGCGTGGTAGATGGATGAACTTGGAAAATGTACTGATGAAGTTAATTCAGATGAGAGAGACAAACACTGCACCCTTTCTGTTAGTATGGGTAGATCCTATAAATAAATTTTTAGATTTGAATAGATAAATTTATTTTAAACATAGCCTCAGATATGGGAAGTGATAACTAATTTAAAACATGTATAAGTAAAATTAAAATTTCATTCAGCAAATGGAATATAAACAGAATAAAACATAGCAACTATTGAAACAAGTTGAATTTATGTTAAAATGAATAAGGAGTTTAGCTGATATTACAGTGCAAATATTATTACTGTGATATTTATATAAAATATCAACCTGGAACTGGAAAGATGGCTAAGCAGCTAAGAGCACTGTCTGCTCTTACAAAGTACCTGGGTTTAATTCTCAGTACCTACATGGTAGCTAACAACTTCTGTAACTCTATTTCCAGGGGAATCCGATGTCCTCTTCTGACCTCAGCGTACTTGTACAACACAGGTGCACTTTTATACATGCAGGAAATACACTTTTCACACAAAAATTGTAAATAAAATATTTTTAAAAAGAAAAAAGAAATGGTAACCTTTATAATGAGGATGACAAAAATGAAATGGCACCCAGGACACACAGGCTTGCCTTTCTCTTCTGCGATGGCTTATCTAAACAAGCTCTTCAAGGAGTCATTCGTCTATGCAGTCTACTTAGAAAAATTTGTTATGCTTTCTAAACCAGAGGAAATTATTCTTTCTAGCACTTTACCAACAGCAGGAAACAAGCAAGAAAGATCAGACTAAGCAAATTTATCTTTAAACGCATGTCAAAGAGATGCGTCCATTACTTTTCTTTCAATCCCATTGATTCAATTTTAGTCATGCAGCATAAATTTAATCAGAAGAACAGAAAACTGATATTCTAGAAATTCACCCTGTACCCAGTCACTGAAATTCAAAAGTGTAATGTATACATACAGAAACATAGTGTTGTGATAAGGAGAAAGAGTGGAACTTATTGCAATATATAGGCAGGAGTTAATGTTAATCAAAATGACATTTGTCACTAAAACTGCACTGATCCTAAGTCTGGTTTTGTAGGGAAAAATAGCAAAATGTTTTGTTTGGTGTTTTCTTTTGAAATTACTTGTTCATACAAGGGTAAAGAAGCTAAAACTACTCTAGTAGGTTTTCAGATTAAAATTTCAAAAGCCCTTTAATATTAGTTAATCCTCTTCATAATTGTAGGAGTTCATGAAATATATAAATATGCATAGGAAAAAGAATCCAAATGGAGTTAATGTATAACGAGAGAATGCACCTACCAGACACCACAAGGTCCACGTTGAAAGCTCAGTGCCGGAAATGGCTGCCTTTCTTGGAACTGTTGGGCAGTGGAGTCACATAGACCCCTAAAATTTACTTGGTATTGCCATTGTTCTTGATTTTTCTCAACATCTGGCTGAAGAAACTCCATACTTGAATCATTAAACATGGGGAAATCAAGCCAGTACTGACCCTGAAGCCTAATTCCTCTCTATTAGTTTTCATAGTTTTCGAAGCTGCTATGTACATCACCAGAAAAAAAAGTAGTATCAGTCTTACCCAACCATGTACCTTTTGAGTTACAATAATGACTGGATGTTCAAATGGATGGAACGAATATCATGGGAGCAACCAAACACTTTCTATTTGCATTTAAGGTCCACTCTACATTATGGAACCCATATTGACACTGTTATTGGGGCCAAGAACCTGTGTCTAGATAGATCATACAGTCTAGAGGGGATACTACGATTATTCTGTTAAGTTGATTATCATAAACCAATTTCTAATGTCATGTAAGTATGTCCATAGATTAGTACTTCTCTCGACTCTCATCAGAGAAGCTTCTTTTCACAGTAGACTTTTTTGAATCTAGAGATCCATACCTGGTAAATGTGCATGTAATAAAAGACTGTGATGAGCTCGGGCTTACATGGGATGTCGCCCTCCACCCATCCTCTAGGTCAAGGATCACTGGGGTGGAAAAGTGAGATAGATAGTGAGAGCCAGAGGCAGTGGATGACTACAAGTAGCAAAGGTTTATAGACTTAACTGAATGGTTGTACAAATGAACCCACAGGGGTTGAGATATCATGCATAAGACCTACTCAGGCTAGAAAAATAAAATTTAAAAGTCCAATCCTGGCTGAGGAGCAATTGGCAATTGGCAGCTGCTGGGAGGAAGGGTGTGAACCCTGGTAGTTCAGCTGTGTTCTAAGTGAGTCCCCTTTCTGAAGAGTATTTGGGCAGCAAAAATTAGAATACATTTTAAAATTTCCTTTTTCTTTTATTGAATGTTTTATGTATTTCGTACAGAACCTCTCAAATAATTTTAATCATATTTATACCCCCATCCACACTGGCAACCTCCAATAGCCCCCCACTGGAGACTATATACTCTGTCATCTCCTTTAAGGCCCACTGTATTGTCAGTGACCCCAGCAATTTCTCAATGCAAGTCCATCATCTGAGGCCAGTCAGCCTATCTAGAGTCCCTTGTTTGGAATAGACTTTTTTTTTTAATGATAACACAGTGTTAAGTGGGTAGTAAATAATAATAGATCTGTGAGGGGTGAGAGTAAACATAAGCAAGACACATTGTATGAAATTCTCAAGTAAGGAATATAATATTTTTAAAGGAATTGTTAACCTCAAACTGAAGAGCACAGAATAAAGAGAGCTGGGCATGGTGGTGCATGCCTTTAATTCCAGAATTTGGGAGGCAGAGGCTGGCAGATCTCTGTGAGTTCAAGGCCAGCCTTGTCTACATAGTGAGTTCCAGGCCAGCTGAGGCTACAGAGACCTTGTCTCAAAAATACCAAAATAAATAAATAAATAAATAAATAAATAAATAAGATAAAATAGACTCAAGTAGGCATGGGGGCACATGCCTTTAATCCCAGCACTCTGGACTAGAGGCAGGGTAATCCCTGTGAGTTCAAGGTCAGCCTGTTCTACATAGCAAATTTCAGGCCAAATGGGGCTACAGCGAGACCCTGTCTCAAAAAGATCAAAAAAAAAAAAGTATGAATAAATAAAAACAAAATTAAAATAAATAAATTAAAATTAAACTCTTCTTGATATTTTCCCCTCAATTATCTGATCTCCAAGTTTGGCTTAATTAATGTTCATGTCTGGAAACTAATCACATGACATAATTTGTCAACAGCATGCAGGTGTTCATAATCCACGGTCATCATTAATGCAATATTAATTGCCAAAGGAAAATAAACCCTTACAATATGTTATTTTATAAAAACTAAAGCAAAAAATATTCCTTATTCTTTACATTTTTTTCAGTTTTTGTAATCAAACTGAGAAACTTGCTCATGCTACACAGGTGCTCTATCACTAAGTTATATCCCAGCCTTTTATTTACATATGTAAGGACTTAAGCAACCACATGTATCATAACCTTGTTTTCTTTTGATAAAAAAATTTTTTTGGAAGTAAATTTAACAGAAGTAACATTCTGATAAATCAAGAGACAAGAGATATTACAACGTAATTTCCTGTCACAATGAGTGAATTCCAACAATTTATTCATTATTGGCTGCTAGCTGATAACATCACTCATTCAAATATCCAACATCATATTTTTGGTTTCATAGAATTTGAGGAAATTTATTCACCTTTAAGGCAGTATTAAAACATTCACAAAATGTATAATCTCAAAATTGCAAGGGGAAATGTAAACTAATGAATAGAAATATTTTAGTATTGAAAGTTTTTCTTATACAAGAATTAGTAGAAAACCAGAGAGATAAGCATTTGGAAAGTTCATACATTTTAGTTAAAATTAAATCATGAGATGCATTATGAAGACTTTGTTCTCTCTGATATTGTTTTAGATTTCTGGAAAGATAAAAATATGTTTTCTAACCATATATTACTTTTTGTGGTCATAGCAAAACTTGAAAGGTTTAAAATCTTGTACAGCACCAAATAAACATCTGTAGAATAAATTAATTGCATGATGTATTAACCTAGAATAATATATCCTATGCTAGATTGTGATAATTTATCAGTTTCTTAACTGATAAGAAATGTAGTGCTAATATGTCAGAAAACATGTATTTTACACAGGACTTCTTGTGCTGCATCTCTAAGTAGTTTGGGTTCAGATATCGGCATCTCATCTACACTTGATTGTTCAAACGATGTTTGTTTATGGCGGGATTTAAAGTGCAATATCCAACTTTTTTTGAAGGAATGATGAAAATCTTATTTTAAAAAAGGGGATTAAATTTCATCATGGTATTCACGGGTTATACAAACAATTCTCATTTGTATAGTTTCTTGCTCACTACAACATACATTCATTTCATGAAGGCACTGCAGTGGAATATATTTTATCTGAATTTAAATGAATTGGATTTGGGTACTTATAAAGCTGCTGTAATGTATTTTAACAAACAAAATTCCAAATGAACTTCAAAAAGTATTATTTCATTTTGATCTTGACGAGTTCATTAAAGACTTTCTGTGACTCAGAATTGGGGTATCCAGGATTCCTGCATTAAACTTCACCCACCCAGTGCTCCATGAGCATTGCAGAATAGGGGACAGAAATATTATAAGAGCCAGGGAGGACGTGCACTATTATAGGATCTTATAAACCTCAGGGAACCTGCTCATATGAATCTGCAGCAATGGTTTCAGCATACATAGTCCCATGCAAACCCAAACAGACAAAAACAGCATAGAACTGGGGAAATGGACAGCAGACTCCAATCTTACCTGAAAAATGCTGGCAACTGATTACTGTTAAAGAAGTGCTGATATTCCTAAATTGAGGAGCTCTAAATAAGATCACTAGATGTCAATAGATGAATTTGCACTGAGGAACATCTGGGAATACTAGCTTGACACAATAGGCCTTAATACAAATGACAGAATGCATGAATTCCAGTCGCGGGGTTGGGGGGGTGGCTATGGGAAGTTGTCAAAAGGAAAGGAGGCATAAAGATGTTCCTTATGAAATACAAAAAAAATCAATAAAAACAAATTTTTAAAAATCGGGGTGTCCAGATTTTCCATTTATTCAATTCATGCAGTAAGCAGAACAGGTGACTATTTTGACCTGTTCTTTTGTAATTATCAGCAATTTTCTTCCTGTCTATTCTTTGTGGGATGTGTTCTTTCCTAATTCTTTGGTTCACTAGGACTCATTACTGTCAGAACATCTTTCCTGTCATCATTCCCTTCTTTTTCCAAAATTGATCCAAGGGAAGTTCAGTCTTAGAAATCTGAGTCTGTCAAAGATGGAAAGGATGGAAAAAGTATTTTTATTATCTTCATGCACTTCAAAACAAATAGAGAAGATATATATTGTATTAATATTTCTTTGTAGTAAGATTATGAAACTAAAATTAAAAGACTATATTGAAAATTAATGTTATATTTTGAGACTTTCTGAGGGCAATGGAGAAATGGCATGGTAGAGTATCAATAATGCTTTCTTCAATTCTTAAAGGAAGAGTGAATATTAAAGGCTCAAACCAGGCATTGTTCATTACAGAGGATGATGTGCTGTATAAGTTATTTTCTATACATTTCTATGCTATAAATTATTTTTCTAAATATTTTAACATAAAAAAGCAAAGTCTATTTGTATATAGTTTTTAAAACTTTTACCATGGGACCTGGAAAGTTGACTCAGCAGTTAAGAGTATTGGCAGGTCTTGCTGTTGACCCAGGTTTGATTCCCAGCATCCACATTGAGGTAACAACTGTCCATAACTCCAGTTTCATGGGAAAGGAACATTGCATGAATGGGTGTACTTACATACATGCAGCCAATAAATCATACACATAAAATAAAAATAATAATTAAAATATTGAAAAATAAATAAAATATACAAAACTTTTATCATTAAATTAAAAATGTTTCAAAAACTAATAATATCTATTATTGATTAATTTAAGATACTAATATATCATTCATCTCATTGTCTTAAAAATCTGAGACATATTTCCTTGAATTTATAACATTTTTTTTATTGGAACAGAAGTTCCTAGACAGCAAAAAGTAACACAGCATTCTCCTATGGCTTTGTTCTCTCCCTCCTCCTCCTTCTGTTCTGGTTCCACCCCTCCCCTCTCCCTCTGTTCTTCCTTTTCCTCCTCCTACTCCTCCAGCTCTTCCTCCTTTTCACTCCTCAGTTATGTATCTGCTCTTTTGTTACATAGCTATACTCCTGGCATGTTAGTGATTTTCTGTAAAAAAAAGTCATTTTCAGTCTTATGACCACTTTGAGAAATGTATGTTTTATTGTTGTTTGTCTCATTTTATCTCTGTGGACATTTGAAAGTACTGTACTTATGCACAGGGCATTATCTCTTCCTGCAATATAAGTCTCCTTGTTGTCTGCTTTGTGCAAGTCCCACTAAATCTTAAATCCTCTTCATAATCGGCTTTCTACCAAAGTCCTGCTCTGATGGAATACAACGTCTTCTGTCCTCCCTTAAACTATTGCATTACCACAAAAACATAGCTGCTTTGGAGAGATTGAAAACAAGGATCCCACAAGCTAGTCACCTGGGTCAAGGGCCACTCTGGATCCTATATAACTTGAAATAAAAATAGAACTTTGTTTTTATGCGCCTACTTAAAAGATGCTTAATCTGGAAGTTTTTCATGCTCATAGGTTTGTTTTGAGGCTTAAAGTTTCTGGTCATGTTTGTGCTGTTTGAAAATGCACAGTAAATATAAAATATCAGGATTCTCTCCACCTCAAATTCAATATCCACATAACTTTCCTCTTTGAAAGGCTAAAATGTTATGCAAAGAATTGCCACCAAAACTATTATAGAAAAAAAAAATTACATGCAGTGTTTTCCACAACATGGGGACATAAGATTTAGAGGAGGCTATGTACTTGGACTCATATAGAGATATTGTATGTGTAATTTGCCCTTAGGTTGTTGGACTAATATGAATCAATCTGTTTTTGTTTTTGTTTTTTAACTATCTAGGCATTATTTATCTCCCCTTTGTCTCCCTATATCCCTGTCTAGCTAATGGTTACATAACAAGAACAGTGCCAGTTAGGAGAAACCTTCCTTTGAGTTGTTGGCTAGGGTGGTCCAAGAGACCCCAAAAATTATATAGACAATCACAAAAGCCCTTGATTGCTTCCTAGAATGAACATAAGACCCTACTGCTGAAGACAGAACATACTTTGGACACAAGATTTGGAGCAAGGGACCTGGAACTGTTCTGGAAGCCATTTCCCTGGAAAGTTAGCTGCCATCAATAGCCAGGACAGCATACAACATTAGTGTAGTAGTGGTACTTTTCTCTTAGGGGCAATCAACAGCTACCCAATTGGACTAAAACCCCACACAATGGGAGGAAAATCAATGTGGTACTGTAAACATAGCAAAATACATATGGCTGGAGATGTCATAGCTGTTAGAGAAAACGCCAAGACTATCACATCTTTAGATTAATGTGATTTCTTACTATGTGCCAAATCTGTATGGTTATATATTGGAGACAAATATCCTACTCACCACTGGTCAAAGAATCTTCTTTTGCAACAGACAGAGACTATTACCAAGTACCACAACTGGTCACACAGACATTATCTATGAATTGTGCAGGCCTAAGTGACACACTCTGTAATGCAACCTTTATACCTAAGGCTCATGGAACACAGAACAGGGCCATTAATGAATCTCTCAATTCTCATTAATGAAGTTTGCTCATGCAACAGACGTCCAAGAACACAAAAGTCACAAATGGCCAAAGCATAGAGATTAAGAGTCTGCAGAATGCTGTTTCTTGGACAGGACCCCTATTTTAAACTTCATCCATCAAGGACATAGGGAGCATTTGGAAGTGGAGGCAATAGGTTGTAAGAGCCAGGGAGGAGATGCACTACCATATGGAAACAGAGTCCCACAAACTCCTGCGACACAGTTCATATGAATCTACAGCAATGGGGTAAGTGTAAACAAGTCCCATACAAACTCAAGCAGACAAAAAACCAGTATAGAACTGGAGAAATGGACAGTAGACCTCAATCTTAGCTGTAGGAATATTGGCAAGTGATTAGTGCTCAGTGAAGGAGAGCTGATCTTCAAAACTGAAGAACTCTAGATAAGCTGAGTAGAACTTAATTGATGAACTTGCACAGAGGAATGTGTGGGGACACAACATGCCTTAACACAAATGACAGAATGTATGAAATCTAGTGGGGGCGGCTTGGGAGGTTGCCAGTGCAGAAGGGGGTATAAAGATGATTAAGACTGATTGAGATATTGTGTATGAAATACACAAAAATTCAATAAAATTTTTAAAAAAGATTTAGAGGAATTATTTCCCTAAGCCTCATATACACTGAAATTCTTTCTATAGTCCTCAGAACACTTGCTAAAAATGTGTATCAATGAAAATCTTGTTGCAAGAATAGGAAAGCAAGTGAATTTATATAAATAATAATACCAGGATATCAGAGAGGAGGAATATGATTTTGATATAGTTTATCCAAAACACTGCACCAAAATGTGAAGTTTGGCATTGAGGGTTCTGCTTTTACATCCCTGGGCAGTTTCAAGAGCAGTGAGCACAGAATCTTTTCAAAATGTGTGATAAGGAGAAGAGACCTACAGTGCTTCTCTAACATCTGTCAGCAATGACATGAACCCTTAAAACTAGTTTTCAAGAACAACAGAAAATTCTTTCTCACGGCTTGGCAGGCGGGAGGTCAAAATGGCCATGCCCCTATGTTGGGGATCTGATGAGACCTTGCTTCTTGGACTGTAGTCTGCTGATGTGCCTTTCTCTTGAGAGATGAGATCAAAGGCATCTTTATAACATTAATCTTATTCAGGCACAATTCCACCATAATGGCTTTGTTATTTGAGAAACTTTCTACCTCACCCCCTAAAATTTCACATTAGAAGTTAAAACTGCAACATTATTAATTTAAAGAAACAGAGATCTTGAACTTAACACCTTTCCTTGACACAAACTAAATTTCTGTCTGTGCTCTAATATGATTAATTTTTGTCGTGTATTCTTATTTTACTGTAAGGCCACAAGTTTCTCATTTCCATTCTGAATAATTATATACCTGTTTCCATGTGTGTATGTGTTTATCTATATGCATTTATATGTGTGTGAAAAATGATGTGGTAATTTGATTTGTGTATATGCAGAGAGATTCAATTATGCCTATTAAAATCCTGTCAGTCACTTTGCCATTATTTTGTCTGCAAGAACAACCAGTGTTCTTAAATATCCTCTGGAAGTATGAAATATAGTGCCAAGTGAAAGAATTGGACACAGAAAGATAAATACTTTATGGAATCATTTGTATGTAACCTCAGAGTTAATTTCACAGAGGGTGATCTCACAGAAGGGTGGTTTGCCAAGGTGGAAGGCAATATGGCAACACAGAATCTGTGAATCAGAAGACATAAAGTTCACCTGAAGATTAAGCTTTAGTGATCTATTGCACTCTATAGTGTCTAAATTTAGTCACAATATCATATATGTCCCAAAATAAGCAAGTATTTTGTTCAGAATTTACAACATAATAGTAACTTTTATTAGTGCTTTTTGTTATGAATTTTGATTTTTTCATATTTATTGCAAATTTTATAGAGTATATTTTTATCATATTTAGGTTTCTTCCCCTATTCCTGTCCCATTACTACCCTCCATCCAATTACATTTTCCCTAATATTATATATGTGATATAGAGTTACCTACCTAATATATTTATATGTGTGTGTATGTGTGTGTGTATGTGTGTTTGTATATGTGTGTGAGGAACTATATATGAACTCAAATATGTATTCCTAAATGCCCACTGATGTAAGTTCATCCACTGGAGCCTGGTTAACTTGCAAAAAGTCTCACACTTAAATGAAACTGACTCTCCCTTTCACAAAAGCTATCATTTGCCAATACTTCCTTAGGTAGGGTTGGAGTTTGTTACTCACTTCCTCACAGCTATACTGAGACTTTGTCTGACTAGAGCTTAGGTGGGATTTGTGCATGCTGTCATCATTGCTGTGAGTTTTTATGAGTTATTGGCCTGTTTTCTAGAAAACTCTGTTTTCTGGTGGTCATCCACCATTTCTGATTCTTGCTGTTTTTTTACCCTCTTTTGTTTTTGATAATATTTTTTTATGTGTATATGTGTATTGCCTGCATTTAGGGAAGTGCACTCATGTCATACAATGACTGTGAAGGTCAGAAGAGGCTGTCGAATCCCATGGAACTGGAATTACAGACAGACAGTTGTTAGCTGCCATGTGGGTGCTGGGATTTGAACCTGGGTCTTCTGCAAGAACAACCAGTGTTCTTAACCACTGAGCCATCTGTCCAGACCCCCCCCCTTATGTAATGATCCCTGAGCCAAGGCAAGCAGAAGTTTGATATAGGTGTCCTATGCAGGAATAAGAACTCTGCAACCTCTTAGTTTCTGCATGTTGGCCAGTTGTGTTTTTCTGCGGTAATCATGCTATATGGTTGTTTGATGTAACAAAAGATTGAGAATTCCAAGTGCAAAGCAATGAGTTTCATTTATTTAGAGAGGATAACTTAAACCAGTTTTTTTTCCTCACAAGTAAAATATTCATGCTTAATTCAGTAAGAACATTGTATTAACTAAATGAAATAAAGGATTTTCAACTTCAACTCTCTCTCTCTCTCTTTGTTATTAAATATTATGAATCGATTTTTTTCCATAAAGTCACATCCTGATTCTTGTGCATCTGTTTTTAAAATGAGCTTCAAATTTTTGTAAGAAATAGAACATATACATTTCTAGACTCCTGTAAGAACTTCTGTTCTCCCAAGAGCAGGAGTGGCCTCCCATGGTGGCAGCTACATCATACAAGAGAAAGCTGAGTTGCAGTCTACTTTGGTTGGTACTTTAGCAGGCTCTCTAGGTAGTCTAGAATGCCATCTCCTTCTCTAAAAGGAGTCAAAGTTCTAGGAAGCCTGTCTTTGTCATTTCAAAATGCTCTGAAACACATGGAGAAAAATAAAGCACAGTAAGAATTTTGGAACCTCAGGTATAAAATATTAATTTTATGCAATATTGTTTCAGATAAAACAAAGAAGATAATAAAATACTCACTAATGATTTTTCTTACTTTTATGTGTTGTAAAGGTCACATTTCTTATTTGTAAATTCAAAATTATGCCTCACTCCTTATACTAATAAAATAATATGTACTAATTATCTTTCATTAGACTCTTTGATATTTCACATTAAAAATAACATAGTGATTGCATTATATAAATGACAATGCAATTTTTATGAATAAAATTAGTAATGTGTGGTATAAGGGCCATTTTCTCCTTTTCAAAAAAATCCTCTGTGTTTCAATTATGTGTTTTAAAGTGCATTAATATTGAGAGGAAAGTTGTATGAGTAAAATTCTACAGTGGTGGAATGCTGTGCATGTATTGCTCTGTTTACCCTTTCATCTGGTATCAAACTACAAGTCAGCAAAATTACATCAAAACTTAAGCTGATGCCCAGTATCTCTGAGCCACGAGAGGTAGAAAGAATCATTGAATTAAGTAGAGGGAACAGGGAACTGTTCACTGTGCCTTGTCTTATTGCATAGCTCACTGAGCTCCGCTTCTATACTTTCCTAATCATTCCTTTTCTCTTCGACTTCTGTGTACTTCTCTCTTTTGGCAAGATCCTCAAAATTTGATTAAAATTAATGGCTTAAATTTGTGGAAGGTGTTTGGGGAATGAAATGGCAACGCTGGGCATTTGGCAATTCAGAAGGTGAAATTAACAGAAAATCAAGAAAAAATAATGAAATCTCGGTTCTTCCATTTGTTTGTCTCAACCTTTCTGGGTTTGGACAACTTGACTCATTTTACAAATTATCCCTAACATTTGGATTTGAGAAGGGTTGTTGCTAGGACAGGGGCTGTCAGAATCTTCCACAATGTAATTTGATTCATTGAAGAGGGCTCATTGCAATCACATTATTGGAGATCATTCAGTATTGGCCTTCTGCCCATGGTCGAAATAACTCAGTTAAGAAGGACATCTCTTTATAATAGTGTTTTCTCAAAAAAGAATTGAAGGGATGAAAATACAGTCTTATTTATTTATGTTCTTATTCAGTACTTGGTTGTTCTTATGACAAAATTCCTACATAAAATATTATAGTAAGCTAAATGAAGTGGCTAGATGGTTTGATGTTTGTTCCTAGGGTGAGGATGGTGATATTGGACATGGTGCAATTGATAACAATGGTAATGTTGATGATAACAAAGAAAAGTAAGCAGAAACTCCAGAGGAGGGAGAATTAACTTAATCAATTGCTATTTATTATATAGCAAAAAACAAAACACTATGATTCTGCCTAGCTTTCAGCCACTAAATTATTATTTGTAATTCTAATTAGACTTTAAATCATAATTTCAACAGTGATGACTACTTTCTACACGATATTAGTTCTCATTTTTTCTTGGCTTGTTGACTCATGCTATTGGGTTTTTTGAGCAAAGTGTAATAAACTGAATTGCTAAAACAAACAGAAATGTATTCTCATATAGTTCAGGAAGCTGTGTTACCTCAAACTGCTTAATGTAGTTACGCTAGATTAGATGGTTTATTAACAACAGAAGCTAACTTCTCACAGAATTTTGAAATGTGAATCTTAGTATAAATTAGAAATTTTTGAAAGTTTTGGACTTAAACACTTGTCCTGGCAACACACATCAATACATGGCTCCTAACAGTGATATAAGAACTAGTGGTTAAAAATAAAACTAAATATCAAATGGTGCACAAACATGCAATCACACATACACACACACACACACACACACACACTATTTGCAATAACAATCAGTTTGTACTTTGTGTGTATGTGCACACCATGTGGGCAAGGAGGGTATTGTGGAGGACTTTAGGAGCCACAAGATTGGAAGAAGTTTCAGAGTCACTCCAATCCAATTCTTATTAGTGTAAGTTTTTTGTACATGATATGAAAATAAGTGGTCATTTGTCCTTGTGCACCACAGGAAGGAAGCCACTGATATCCCATCATAAATAAAGTTTTCTATTTTAATTTGCCTCCCCTGTTAGTATCATTCTGGCACATTCCTCCTTGGGAACTAACACTCACTATGCTCTTGAATGTGAGAGCTAAGCCACTATGCATTAGAAAGATTACTGGTAGCAGGCTAGAGAGGGTAAAAATAGGTTTAAGGATAGTCTGCTATGCTATGCAGTAGGGTTCCAAGGAGATTCTACAGGAGTTAGGAATCGTTCACATTGAGCGAATTGTTATTGGCCACAAACTGGCTAAAGGTGAGCTCTACTGTATAAATCTGCTCCGAAGATTTTTGTGTGGTTTCCATTATGCACGCAGAGATCTCCTTTGCTCCTACAACTGTAGGAAGCAAGTACCCTAAAACAGAGATGGGGAGGTACTGTTGGGCATCAGAATATCAGAATAATCGTACAGAGTAGTAGTAGAATTTGGTATCAAAGGACATGATTCCTGAATGAAGGTTCCTGGGCTGGAATTTGGAGGCCTGTGCCCTGGGATATCATCAATGATTATTAATGCCTAGAATTTTATCTTAAATATATAAGATAATCAGCTGGACGTGGTACTGCACACTTTTAATCCTAGCTTTCAAGAGGCAGAGATAAGCAGGTCAAGGCTAGCCTGGCTATCCTCTGCTGTTTTATATAGAACAAATGGCTTGTGGGCTGGAATAATAGAGCTGGCACAAAGCTATACCTATACCTTATGTTCAACTACCTCTCTCCAAAACCTGTGAATCCCTAGGGATAGGGGAAAGATATTGAGCTGCTATCTCTTAGGGGACACATTAGAGATCTGAACTGCAAGGTGGAAAACTGCCATGAATTATAAAATGTATATATTGTAAACTCTGAGATTTACAAATACAGTAGTGATAGTTTCCTGGATGTGTGACACAGGATCCTGGGTCAGAGACAATGGACTGCGTTACTCTGCCAGGGTAAGAATTTCTGCATTAGCAGTGTCTTCCACCAATTTCCTGAGCACGAAACGATACAGAGCAATGCAGAAGCAATCACTGCAACCTGACTCCATAACAGATATCCAGAGTCATACTGACCAAAGAAAGAATTTGAAATGAAACCTGGCAGTTATTTCTTCCAAGGGAAGAAAACAATGTACCTGTATTTCAGGACTGTTTGATATGAAATATTATTTAAAAATGATAGAACAGGCCATGTGTGGTGGAGCAAACATTCACTCACCTTTAATCACAGCACTCAGGAGGCAGAAGTGGGCAGGTTGCTTTGAGATAGAGGTCGGCCTGGTCTACATTGCAAGGTCCAGGCCAGATGGGTTACATAGTAAGACCGACCCCGTCTCACAAGAACAACAACAAAAACGATTGTCCAAAGCAAAGGCAGAAACTGATCCAAAGGTGCATATAGAATCCTGTCCCCACAGTATATATGAAAATTCTGAAGTTGGACTAAATAAATACAATTTTAATTTATATGTACAAGTTGTTCATCTTTAACATAATACAAATAGGTTTTCTTTTTGTATCATTCTCCAACTATTTATCCAATCAAGGCAAAATTCAACAAATAAAGGTACACATTAGTTTTATATTTCTAGAGAGGATCATTTTTAGTCACTAGTGACACATGTCACAATCAGTATCAATGAGTCTTTGAGTTTTATTTTTGCTCTGGAAATGTTAATTATTTTTTGAGAGTCCAACTCCTTTGTCTCTCCCTGATTTCCTCTTGAATTCATGGCTATTCTTCTTTAGTTTATTATCATTAATATTATTATTAATTATTATTATTATTACTATTACTATTTTGGTCTTTTTGACACAGGGTCTCCTTGTACCCCCAGCTGACTTGGAACTCAGCTGACATGGAGCTCACTATGTAGACCAGGCTGACCTTGAAATCGTAGAGATCCACTTGCTTCTACCTCCGGAGTGCTGAGATTAAAAGAGTGTGCCACAATACCTGGCTTCTTCTTTAATTATCATTGTCACACACACACCCACATTTTTACATGCATATATGAGCACAAACTATTGAGCTCATTTTGTTTCCCTTGTATGCATGTGTGTTTAAGGCTGAGCATTTGGGATTGGGTAACCTGATGGGGTTCATCCCTGAAGAAAATGGATTCTCTTTCTCTAAGTAGCCACTGATTGATTGCAGCTGTTCATCAAGGGGTAAGTTCTTCATTTTATATCTGTTTCTCCAAGGGTAATAAAAAATGAAACAATAATTTATGTTTTCAATATCTTACACCTTTCACATTCCACTGCTTTGCTGATTGATTTTTTTTATTATTTCCTGCTTGATTTCTCTTTTTTTTTCATGCTACTTCTCTCCACTCATCTATCTAGCACGCATTTCGAACTGAGCGTGTCCAAGGCACACACATGTTCTTAGTCTCAGCAATATTCTAAATTCAGATATGGCACGGCACAGGTGGATTTTTTAGCTTGAAAACATTCTTTCCTATGACCTGAACATCAATCCACAGTAAAATCAAACATCATTCTTTTATGTCCCATTTGTATACGAGCATTTTTTACTTCTATGACTTCCCTGTTTGGATATGTTTCTTCACTTTTTCTTCAAAGCCTTTGAACTAGTCTCTCTCATTTTAACTTAAACTCCTGCATTGAAATTTCTATATTTCTGCAGAGTAATGTTTTGTTTTTTATAAAATTACAGCTATATGGTATTCATTCTGTTTTAAATTCTTGCAATACTCCCAATCTCAACTGGATCAAATCCTGTTTCTTCAGGGGCCTACATTGATTTACACGATGTCTTTGTCTCTATTACCTCTTTGACTTTGCATTTTATAATAGCCTACCTCCTTGGCAACATTCTAGCTTCAGTTCCCTGATAAGCCATGTCTGTGAAGACAGGTTCTTCAAAATTCTGTTCTAATCTTTCTTTCAGATCTCTGTGAGAAGTTTCTATGTTGCCTTTGGAATTTTGCTCCTATTTCACCTTACTAGCAACCATAATGACATTTTAAAATCAACTCTTTCCTATTGGATTCCTTACATATCCCCTTATTTTGATTGTTTAGTTACCTGGGTTATGTTTTTCACTGAATAGCACTTATTAGATTCTCATTATCCTTATAGAGTAGGCTGCATTTGTTTTTAAATATTTTATTTATTATTTTTATTTTATGTGTACAAGTGTACTGCCTGCATGTATGTGAGTGCACCCATGTCATGCAATGCAGTGGCGGTCAGAAGAGGGCTTCGAATTCCCCTGGAACTGGCATTAAGGGCGGTTCATAGCTGCCATGTAGGTGCTTGGAATTGAACCTGGGTCCTCTGCAAGAACAGTCAGTGCTTTTAACTGTTGAGCCATCTCTCCAGCCCCAAGTATTTTTGACATATTTGGTGCCAATTTTTTTCAGAATACAGCTTGTGGTTAAAGGATCCCTTACTATATATTTCTAAATACTCAATCCCAGTAGATATAATAGATGTTTCTTAAGAGGCCTCACAAAAGACATTGTAAATTCCAGCAGTTCATAGCAATAGTCATCTCTATAGACAACTAAAGCCAGCTTGTCTTCCTTCTGTGTCTCAGTGATTGCACTACATTATGTTAAACATCTAGAGTGATATATCAAATATCTGAGGGAAAGTTTTTATTTCAGATTCTGCCCTCTGAGTTAGCAAATATAAGATATAATGATCCTTAATTTTATATCAATTTCTTTAAAGTTTTATAGTTTTACAGCTACTGGTGGAAATTTTGTACATTCCAACTCAGAGAAATGTGATCACTTTGCTTAACGGAATGTTAATGAGAACTTTCAGGGTCAATATACGTTTTCCTGAATTTTTATTTCCTTCACCAAACACAAACATAATAATTGCAAGATACTCAGTTTTGTGTTGCAGTCTGTGCCTACATCATTACATAAGCTCCATAAGGCAGGGTTTTCTTTGCCTTTTCTATTCACTACTCTGCCTGCTCTACTACAAGAGCCCTAGGCATGTGCATGAAAGTTGTACTCTAGCACAAGAGGTGAACTCTCACATATGAAGTCTCATTCTCTATTTCATCTAACTGCATGATATTCAACTCCTTGAAATTTACCCTTCCAGTTATGGTTAACAGGAGAAACAAACAAACAAACAAAAAACCCTGTTAAATTTGAAATTTTCTATCATTTCATATACTTGCCTATGCCATATTACATATATTTCCATAGAGCTATCATTACTTAATATTTAGTTATATCACCTATTTATCAAATATCTACTGTGTTCAAATATTGTGTTAAACATCAACGATACAGAGATATGAGACTTCATAACTACAATTTTGTAATCTACTTAAGGTTAAAAATATTAATCTGGGCCACAAAGTGAGACAGATTTATTGTTTTTAGAAATTCAATTTTTGCCTGGGTGTGGTGGTGCATGCCTTTAATCCCAGTACTTGGGAAGAAGAGGCAGGAGGATCTCTGTGAGTTCGAGCCCAGCCTGGCCTACATAGTGAGTTCTAGTTCAACTGGGGCTACAGGCAACCTTATTTCAAAAAGACCTAAGGATGAAAAGAAGAAAGAAAGAAAGAAAGAAAGAAAGAAAGAAAGAAAGAAAGAAAGAAAGAAAGAAAGAAAGAGAGAGAGAGAGAGAGAGAGAAAGAAAGAAAGAAAAAAAAGAAAGAAAGAAAAAGAAAAATTTATTGCAGTGATCCTATATTTTCATTTGCTAAGTTATTTAACCATATTTGCAAAACATAGAACTCCTACTCCCAACATTACGGGTTAATCAGAGTAAGCCATGGGATTTGTGAACACTAGAGACATGAAACTGTGCCTACACCAAGGAATTCATTTTTCATGGGATCAGTACTATTGAGTATGCAGACATTTCTGGACTGTCTTAATGCTCCATTTTATATGTGTCGTTTCTTTTTAAAAATATTTTATTCATTATTTTTATTTTATTTGTATGAATGTATTGCCTGCATGTATGTAAGTGCACCCGTGTCATGCAATGCAGCAGAGGTCAGAAGAGGGCTTCAGAATCCTGAAACTGGAGTTAAGGACAGTATATAGTCACCATGTGGGTGCTGGGAATCGAACCTGGGTCCTCTGCAAAAGCAGTCAGCACCCCTACATACATCATTTCTACACATTGTTCTTGGTGACTTCCCTAAACAACACTGACCTAAATAAACTTAATTTCCTTTTGGATATTTTTCTGTTTATATTATTTTCAATTTACTTTGAAATTTAGATGTTTTCCCATGCATGTTTCTAAACAACATACCATACAAATAGCTAAGTTATTTAACACTAAAATATAATCTATACTTTTCTTTATATCTGTTGTCCTTCTGAAACCATACTATGTATGCACAGATGGTTAAAGTGTACCTAGTGTTTAAGGGACTAAATAAGGAAAGATCTGAGCCCAGACATTAACTCCTTTGCCTAAGGGGTATATCGATTCTCTGGACATTTGTAATAATCTCTATGACAGACATTCTTTGCATTATTAAGTTAACATAATACATTGTTTTCCCTAGAAAAAATGAAAGTGTTTAGTATTTTTCTACTGTATTTAAACCATCATTCTCTAAAAACAAGAAAAATTACCTGATTTCACATACACTAGTCATTATGAATTTGTATGTTTAAACAACCTTATTAATTCAAATTTATACAATACTCACCAAACTAAAAATCTATTTTCAGACATTTTAAATTCTACATTTGTCTCCAGTCTTATAGCAAGGCTGGAAATATTTTTGTTTCAGTTGAGTCTTTTCTTTTGACTTTTAAATACCATTATCTCATCTTGGTGAATTTTAATGAATTAGGTCAAGAAAAGTGAAGAAGAATCCCTTGACAGAATGTTAAGTTAGATCAACTCTTCTAATTCACTCTGGGGTAAGCACAAAGACCTGGGTGTGATGCTCAGAAGTTTCAAGTAGTTTTCATAACAAAAAAGGCATCAGTGGTCATCACCAGCTGTGAACTCTGTAAACTACAACACCATCCTGCAACAGAAACTGTGGCCAGACAAGCAACAGCAGTCACACTACTATTAAGAGTGTAGTCAACCAGACACTCTCTAATTGAATTTGAGGCCTGCTCTGCAGAAAGAATATGTACCTACTAAGCCTAGTTTATAACTAAACTGACAGGACACCAAACTGCCTTCTAAATATTTATGTATCTGTAGACAAATTCTATTATAAGCCTTAATCTGAGAAGCTTCTGTTTGCAGTGCACAGTGGTGAATACAGAGATTCTTCACTGCTCAAGGTATTGCATATAAAGAATAGGTGCACGCTCAGCAATAACCAAATCATTTATACCACTCCCTTGAAATGTCTGGGAATATTGAGGAAGAGGGTATGGAAAAAAATGTGTGAACTGAAAGATAAGAAAAAGGGCTATGAAATGTCATCTTCTGAGCATTGACATGACAATGACTGAGGGTCATTGCACTCATGATCTCATGATAAATGCTGCTACCTGCACTGGGCCTGCACAAGAGTTGGCCTGTCAGTTGTCAATCATCCTTTAACCAGGGGCTCAGACAGCCCTACCCACTCTTTCTTGTACTATAGGCTGTGGTTGAATTCTGGGGGAAGGGAGTATTGTCTTTGCTAGTGCATTCCCTAATGAACCTACCAGGTTAGTTCTAAAGGTTAGGTCCAAATTCATGGTCACATAGATGATCCTGGTTAAAGTGAATGGGTCACAAAACAAGTCAAAAGGCATAACTTGGACAAGGAATTTGTTGGGCCATTTTCCAGGGGTGAGAGAGAGAGAGTAAAATGAAAGCCCTACTGTAGCTTAACTTCTTCCTGGGAGGCACAAATGATGTCAGGCCCCTTCTCCTTTGGTCTAACAACAAAGTGAGGTAGAATTTTGCCAAATTATATTCTGGAAAATCAGTGAGTTTATTGGGATTACTTGAAGAGCAGTAGGTAAGAGTTTACTTTCAAGGGTATGGATGGTCCCCTCCCAAGTAAAAAAAAAGTCACAATGATATGGAAAGGTAGAAAGACATCCAAGGCTACCTACTGGTCCCCACGTGAGTATTCACATACCATGCCCTCATATACCCCCATATTTATATACACATATATGAACACACCACACACACACAAACACACACACACACACACACACACACACACACACACACACACGAATTTACTTTGAAGTACTAGTAATAAAAATATTGTGGTGCGCAAACCTATTCTGATCCAAGTAAATGTTTAAGTTTACATCTACAAAGTTTATAGCTGCATGTAGATAGACATTGATTCAGTTCAGGTGACATTCACATTTCTTTCTTCCATCTGAGACAGTATCTCACTGTGTAGTGCTTGGTAGCCTTGAACTTCTAATTTTCTCCCTCTTGGGGCTCTACATTGCAAAATTAGAGGTGATCCCATGTTTAAATGCTGAATATGTAGAAACATGGATAGATACAAAATAAGCCATTCTTCACCAGGCATGGTGGTACATGCCTTTAATGTCAGCAATTAGGAATCAGAGATGGGCAGATCTCTGTGAGTTCAAGGCCAACCTGGTCTACATAGTGAGTTCAAGTTTAGCTAGAACTACAGAGAGACTCTGTCTCAAATAAATAAATAATAAAAGACAACCAAAAATAAAGTAAGTCATTCTTAGTAAGCTCCAATAGATATTAATACATTTGTATTCCTTTCAAAACAGCTACAGTACCAAGGTAAAATGGGAGCTTAATAGTAAGGTCTTCCTTGAGGAGTGAGAGAAAAAAGTAGGAAACAAGATTGTGATTGCAATGAATTCTGCAAATTCCATCTTTTGTACAAAAAGGTACATCAACTATATATCACACTGTGAATTTGAATGCAATGTTTCAGTTTTTCTATTAATTTACTTTATTAGGTTCAATTAAGAGTTTCCTTATCTAGGTAACAGTTACTTTTTCTTAAGTTAGTTTTACTTAATTATTTGTTTACTATATAAATAACATTTACTGGAGCAAAAACTAATCAAGTAGTTAAATTTTGTTAATGATGACTGAATTCTTTTTACTTGTTCATATTCACATCAAATTAATATCATTTGCTCATATGTAAGAGATATAGATTTACTGGTTGGTATTTCGATATGAAATTTATCAAAGATAAATGTTTTTCATGATTAAACAAAAACATAGAGGCAACTTCTCTCAAAAAAGCATAACACATATTTCAATGAAGACTTTGTCTTTCAAAAAGACATTTTTATCCTTATTTCTCTTGCTAAGTACAAATAAGAAGAATAGATATGATATATCAAAACAGCATAAGAAGTCAGAAGGCAGTGTAATTGTAAAGGAGAGAACAGAGCAACACAGAAGTCAGAATTCAAGAAACAGTGTGACCCCTAGATCCCACCAGACTAGGAACTAAAAATCAGAATGCTGGAAATTCCAATAAAAAAACTGACATAGCAAGAGCAGGAAAAGGGCAGTCTACAGGGTTGAACTACACTGAGCAGTTTCCTTCTAAGAAGAATTAAGCCTAAAGCAAGAAGGCAAGAATCCATGATAACAGAGATAGGAACAAAAAGTCAATGAAACTTAAAACATTAAAAATGGAAAATTCAAGTGAAACTAAGACAAAGCCCATTATAAAAATCAATACAATTGTCAAGCCATTAGCAAGGCTGACTTAGAAAAGATTCAAATGGCAAATCTCTAAAATTCTTTGCTTTCTAAAAAATTTTTATTGAGCTTTTGTACACTTGAAACAACAGTTCCCAATCAAATTTAGATCCCCTCCCCCACCCATGGCCCCCTAACCCTTGACCAGACCTCGTGCATTCTGCCATACATGTTACATCCCATCCAGTCAAGCATTTGTACCCAGATGTGTTTCAGTGCAAATCCAGCCACTGGAGTCTAGCCAGCCCGTTCAGAGATCATAAGGCATACTCTCCCTCACCCAGTATTAATCAGTTTCCAATAGTTCTCAGTTTAGGGCCTGCCTGCCACCCATGTCTCTCACTCCACTATGGGCCACATGTCTGAGATAGGAAGGATCCTGTGCCTGATGCCACCTTTTCCACAAGTTCACATGTGGGAGCCAATCTTTACAATTTCCAAGGGAATTACTTTGAACTTCACAGTGATCAGAAGGAAAACAAAGGAATAGAAAATAAGTTACACATATTAATTTTATAATTAAGACAGAACAAATTACTTTCTCAAAAATACAAACTACAACAATCATCCATTAAGAGACTAATAACTTCAGTGACATAACTGTTAAGGAAATTGATAATTTTTAATTTTTAGAAAATCTTTATTAATAATTTCATAACTGTATATAAGGTGTTAAAAAATCCATGCCCACTCCCTCCCCTCCAACATTCCCCTCCTCTGAAGAGGTAACTCTAAAATCTTTTAAAGATTAGATACAGGCTCCCAAATACTTTTGACATTTTTGGTCTTTGGAAAAGAGTATGTTGCTAATAGGCCCAAGGACATCTTGAATTTTAGCCAAAAACTGGCTACATTTCCTTGGGGTCTTTTTACCTTAACTACCTAGCAAATTCCTACCTCCTATTCTTAACATACCATCCTTTGAAGGGGTTACCCAAACTGCCAATAGGGAATAGGGACGCTGACCACTTTGGCTTCTTCCATGCTGAACAGGGACACAGGGTGAGGCAATTGGAATACTCCTTCAGTGGGTCTATTTAAAAGACTCCTAGATTGCATAACTCGTATCTCTAAGGGAAGAAAAAGTCCATGAATCATAAATGGGAGATGTGACGGAGAAATAAAGGCAAGAATAATTAACATTACAAGTTCTATACAGGGAACTAGATAAAAGTCAGAACAGGGCAATCTTCAAAAAGAAGTTTCTCAGAAAAATTGCTCTAGAAACAGATGGCTCTACTTGAGAATTCTCAGATAGTGTAGAAAGAATGATCAACAATTTATGAAAGAGACAGGTAAAGATTAGTATCACACATCACATGGATTCAGATATCATTAACAAATTATAGGCAAATGGAATGTTTCAGCATATAAAAGGAGTCATATACCTAGATGAAGAGACAAAATTCAGTTTGTACCTGGCAAACAAGTTGGAATAATCATTTTAAAAGCTCTACTGGGCATGGTAGTGCATGCCTTAAGCATGGAAACCAGATTTCTCTGAGCTCAAGGACATCTGATCTCCTTAGTGTGACTTTGTCTATAGATAACAAAAAAAGTAAGTAATAAATAAATGATGGCATGTTAGGGTTGGAGAGATGGGTTGCTTGACATTACGAGCAGCTGCTCTTTTTACAGAGAATCCAAGTTCATTATCCAGCACTTGCACTAGGCAGATCTCAAGTCCTGTAACTCCAGCTTCTAGAGATATAACACTCTGTTCTGTCCAGTGTAAGCACTCCTGTCATATGTGTACATGTGTGCCACACACACATTTAAAATAATAAAAAATAATCCTTTAAAAATATCAATGAGCATAATACAATTAGTATAGTTAAGATGATAATTCTTCCTAAATTGATGTTCAGTGTAAAGGAGTCAATAGAATTCTGATCAAGCCAGCAACTTAAAATAAATCTTGTAAAATTTAGGGGCTGGAAAGATGTCTCAACAGTTAAGAACACTAACTGTTCTTGTAGAAGACTGGGGTTTGAAACTCAGCACCTACATAGCAGTTAATAAAGGTCCATAACTCCAGTTCCAGGGGATCTGACAGCCTCTTCTGTCTTCTGTGGGCATTGCATGACATGGGTGCACTTAAATACATGCAGGCAATACACACATACACATAGAATAAAACACAGAAAGAAACCAATACAAACCATTCGTATACATTTTGAGAAAGGCAAATTCACTTCACTCAAGAGAGGAAAAGTTATACTTTACAACAGATAGTATGGGAGCAAATGAAAATGCTTTAAGTAATTACTTCACCTCAGCAATTCATTTGGTATATGATAAATATACATTGTTTTGGAAAACATAAAATCAGAGTTTATAAAGAAAACTCAACCTAAAACTCATCATATACTAAATTTATTCATAATAGTTTTAAAGAATAAACTATAAGTCATAACACTATAAATAATTTTGAGGTGTAAACTGCTAAAATCTTCAGCAAGTACATTTAAATACCAAATTCTAAAATGTCAAATAAAATTGCAACATATGAAAGAAAAATGCTAAATTGTATTATGTTAAACTTGAAACTTTATTCTGTGAAAGAGTCTACAGAAGATGAAGAGATGCTAGTGCATCAGATCAGGATTTGGAAGCTATGCATCCAACAGAGGACTAATATCAGGAGTCCATGAAGGACTTTCAAAATGGAAAATGCAAACAAAGCAATTTTAACATGAAAAAAAGACATGAATTAAAGCAGAGACTTTGATAAATGAGATCTACAGATAATAGCAAGTCAGCACATGGGAAGATATTCAAATCCAGTACCTATTGGGGAAAATGCTAGTGGAAGCTGCTCATGCAATATCACTAATATCTGTCAGGACATGGGGAAATAAACACCTGATCTCACAATATAATTCCTTATACCTGTATATGATACATCTTAAAATAAAACTTTCATAAAATAATGTTGACTTCATATCTATCTAATTAGCATTAGTTGAGTGAACTCTTTTATAATGAATTCCTTACTAGGTAATTTGCCAAATAATGAAGTAAAATTTCTGTGATCAAACATATTTTATTGCAAATATATATATATTTGCAATATATATATCAAAGAACACTTGCTATTCTTTCATTGATTGGTCTAACTGTACTTATTGAATCCCATAAACATTTATTGACTATCAGTCAGATTCTGGAACCTTGTTTATATGAAGAAAGTTAGTAAAGAACATTATTCCTTTTACCAGAATCAAATTATGTATTATGTTGCAAAATACAGCAAGGTTTGTTGATCCAATTTTAAAAGGAATGTTATATTATAAATAGATGTTAAATGGGGTGGGGCACATGGGGTAGTGGTCTAAATTTGATTAAGATTGATACAAAGATTTTAAAAATAGATGCTAAATTCTAAAGTCTATATGAGAATGATTATTCTAATCTGAAGTTATATAAATAATCACATGAGAGGAAATAAAGAAATTCATAATGAATTTAGAGACTTCAACTAAATTAGGCCTAATTTATAATTTATCAATTATTATATTGTAACTTGAATATGCCAGTCCTAGGTTCATAATTCTTCTCTAAGGAGTTTATATCAAATTCATTGAGTTACTTGTTCAGTTAGAAAAGGAAGAGGTTAAATTGTGAGCTGTCAGTGGGAAGTTGGAAGAGATTTGCAAATTTGAGAAGGAGCTTGCTTCACAGAACTGAACTTTGCTCATGAGTAGGAAAAGTTAGGGAAAAGGAGGATAATTTCCCTCAGAAAACATGCAGAAATATCATTTATGGACCCCAGGTGTGCAAGAAGAAAGATAATCTCATGAGAACTAGATATTACTTGGTTTGCTTAAGTTGCTATCATTATATATAAACACTGGAGCTCTAATAATAAATTAGAAATTTATTCTCCATTGCCCTAGAAGTTGTGAAGTTCAAGATCAAAGTACCAGCAAGTTTGGTGTTTGGAAGGATCTTTGATACCAACATAAGTTCTCCAATGCTCTGTCCCACACATGGAACAAAAGAGACTGAGGTACTTTAGTCAGGCCCTTTAAAAAGCTACAATCACACCCTCCCTTTAACAGATGTTATGCAAGGCTTTTGAATTGTGGTTTAAAAAGGAAGCTGCAGACAAGGACTCTGACCTTTCTAGCCACTTGTGGTTTTCTGTATACCTACATTACAATCCTAGGGGACTTCATTCGGAGCCTGCTTCATCTGGAGCTTCCCACCACTGAAATGTTCCTTGTGACCTACTGCATCTAGGGAGAAGGGGAAAGTCTTGAGGACACTTTCTCCATTCTGATGCATCAGAGTCAGTCAGTTCCTCACTGTAATGATACAGTAGACTTTTGACTTGACCTCATTTTGAAGTGGAAGATGGAATGGATTACAGAGTAGAAGATTCTTTGGACTGCTTCGGGTGGCTTCATTGGCACCTCCAAATCTTGACAGCTCAGTCTTTCTCAGCTAAGCTTAGCTCTAGACAAGTCTTCATCATTGGATTACAGTCAGGTTAATCTCTATCCCAGTTTAACATAAATATTAAATGTCTGAGTTTTACTGTTTCAAATTGATTTAGAATATATTTAATTCTCTAGATCCAACATATGTTATATTTTATTACTTGACTCATTACCATAATAAATAAGACATTTTCTGGCTACATCATTATGATGCTACAGTAGTCCCTCCTAATTATTTTTAACATACAGTGGAACCTTTTAGAATATTGGCTTTGGAATGAATAGGTTTCATATTTCAATAAGATTTATATACAAAACCCATCTAGAAACCATAAAAAAGATGAATACCATTTTTATATATTAACATCAATTTCTTTCTGTGGGATAGTAACCAATAGTCAGAAATATGTTTTTTTTTAATCTCAAATATACTATAGGCCTCTCATTAAATATTTGGCACATGATCAAGACATGTGGTATTACATTGAGAACTTGAGTGATTTGAATTGCTAAACAAGTAAGAACCAAATAAGTTCAATTAGGCCACATACATAGGTCATGATATTATTCTGTATATTTATTTCTTTTATTATACCTGATTATTCCTTGAAGTAGGAGCATACCTTTTAATTAAATTTAATATTCTTAAACAATTATGTTACTCATTTGACATTAGGTCTTTGGACAAGAGTTTTCTCTTCTAAGAATTTGATTGAATTTCCATAATATACATATTTAATAACCGTAGATTAAATAGAATATTTTTAAATAGACATATGACTATGAATTTTTTATTTCTCACTTGAGACTCAAAATATTCAGGAAAAGTAAATATCATTCTGATTCCTAACAGAACCTTGCATTGCTGGGCTTGGGAATATGACAAAACTTAGTTTCAGTTCTGAAACTGAATTTCTAAACTCTGTGCAACACTCAACTGTCCATATTTTCCTCACAATAAGGAGACAGCATTTCCTTTAAATTTTTTTCTTAAATAGGTACAAGAGCAGAGGCAAATTAACAAGAGACTCACGACTGACAATGAATTTTAAAACATGTCGAACACTAGGTGTATAACTAGAAAAAATAACATATTCCATACCACTCTCCTAAAAGCAAAGGAAAACAAAATATGATCTTTGATGTTGTCTATGCTGCCTGTAGTTTATGATGTGCTTTACATAACATCAGGTAACTAGAACTTATCAGTAAGAGGATAGTGATAGGAAACTGAAATTTTGAAAATAAAACAATTCTTAATATCTTTAAAGATCTTTAAAAATGTCAGTATTTGAATACTTGGCCATGAATGGAAGAGGGAGTGGAAAGATTGTTAGAGACAGGGAGAAGGTGCACGACCATATGGAAATAGAGTCCTACAAGTTCCTGCGACCCTGCACATATGAATCTACAGCAATGGTGTCAACATACATAGGTCCCATGCAAACTCAAGCAGATAAAAACCCAGCATAGAACTGAGAAAATGGACAGCAGACCTCAATTTTAGCTGTGGAAATATTGGCAACTTATTACTGCTCCATGAGGATAAGCTGATCTTCCTAAAGCAAGGGACTCTGGATCAACTGACTGGACCTCAGTAGATGAATTCCCACTGAGGAACATCTGGGGACAGTAATGACACAATAGGCCTTAACAGAAATTACAGAATGTATGAATTCCAGTGAAGGGCTATGGGAGGGTGCCAGTAGGGCAGGGAGTATAAAGAAGATTAAGATTTATTGAGACATTTTGTATGAAATACACAGAAATTAAGAAAAAACATTTTTAAAAAATCAATGCATATATATATATATAGAGAGAGAGAGAGAGAGAGAGAGAGAATTGAAGACATCATTATATCTCAAGAATACCTCAAGAATATTATTTCAGAGCCAGACATGATGGTGCATGCCCTTAGTCTTAGCATTTGGGAGGCAAAGACAGGCAAGCAGATCTCTGTGATACTGTGTTCAGTCTGGTCTACATATTGAGTTCCAGGTCAGTTGGGGCTACAAAGAGACCCGGTCTCAAAAAGGCAATAAAATATTTAAATAACATTGTTTCAAACTTCTTAGAGCTGAAAAATTCTCTGTAAATAATATAGACCGTGTATCTCTGTTAGTTGAAGTTGAAGCTTGTGAAAGATGTGATGAAAATGTAGGAAAAGTTTAAAAGCATATAAACAAATACAGAATTGCATAGCTGTACATTTACTTAATACTTAATAGTACTGTTAGATCTCTTAACAGCAGTCACCTTCAAAACAGAAAGCATTTTAAGAATCTATAGTTAATAAAAGCATGCACATTAAAATCAATATAACTTAGTTATTTCATAAATGTTAATTGGAAAACACAATTCAGAAGCATTTTAGCTGAAAATATCTCACAATGTTTAAAACAATTTTTTGAAATAACTATACTTATTTCTGTTTTTTTATTTTAATTGGGGAGGCTGGAGGGATGGCTCAGTGGTTAAGAGCACTGGCTGCTCTTGCAGAGGACCTGAGTTCAGTTCCCAGAACCCACATGGAAGCTAAAAACTGTCAGGAACTCAGCTTCAAGGGATCCAAATGCATCTTCTGACCTCCAGGGGCATTATACAACACTAATGCAATACAATCATACACACAAATGAAAATAATAAAGACATATATTTTCATTGAATTTCTGAGATTTTCATACAATATCGTTTGATGGTATTTAGACCTTTCCTTTATCCATTGGTCCTCCCACTGGCCCTGGCCAATTATATATATATATATATATATATAAAAACCCCATGTGACACATCCTGGATCCAACTTCTACACATTGAATGAATGCATCTCTCTACTCTCATCTGAGATGTTTCCTTATTGAGCAAATGTTTAACACAGAAACCCATCATTGGCCAATGTGCAGAAAATAAGAGACAACTGAGTGATAATCCTCAAATAGGGCACCTATATCAAAACTTTGTTTCTCAGAGATCAGGGATCATTGTGGAATAGGAGTTGGAAAGATTGTAAGCGTCAGAGGGGATGGATGAACACAAGGAAACAGAGTCTTCCAGATGGCTGGTCAGTTACTCATATGAACTCCTTGCAATGGTAACAGCATGCACAAGTCCAATGCAAGCTCAAACCAGACTAAATTACAGCATAGACATGGGAAAGTGACTAAGAAATTCCTACCCAACCTAAGATCCTTTGTCAATTGCTGGTTTCTGGCACAGGGGAGACAGTGTCGTAAGGAATCGAACTCTTGGTGGGCTCAATTTCATAAGCTAGAATTCTTCCCTCCCTTTTAATATTTGTTTTCTAGTTTGTACACCTAAAAAACCTCTATGAGCTTTTATTTTTTGAACAAATTATCCTTTCTCAAAATGGGTACTGTGAGCAGTATACCCCAATTATAACAATAAAAACAGAGAGTGCTTATGCACAGGGTGGTCATTTCAGTGTGCTCTACCCAGTTCAGAATCTTCCCCACTGTAATTGTTACATCTAGATACCATCATATACTGATATCTATCAAAGTACTAGAAAAGCCATGAAAGGTTCATTTGGTAGTGTTCTATGCAGATATTAAATAAAGATGTTCTCACAAATTTGTATACAATATATATAACAAATATCGAATGAATGTTACATGGAAGGTTTATCATGACTACACATTTGTGAAAATTTCACTTGTTTTTAGTAAGAGAAGCCCTGAAGTCATGTTTAAACAAGAAAGAACTAAGGAAATGAATATCTATAGATAGAGCTATACCTAAGTATGCAAATTCAAAGAGGACTGAGTTCAGAAAGCAATTCCAAGGGTGATGGAACTGACATAATGGCTCACTCCTTTAATCCCAGTACTTATGAGGAAGATCCCTCTGACTTCAAAGTCAGCCTGAGCAAGACAAAATAATATTCCTAGTGAAGGATACATAGCCAGGAGATGGGGCCTGACAAGATAGATTAGCCGTTAAGAGGTTAAGAGTGCAAGGAGCAGGGCTCGATTCCTAACCATCAGGCTAGGAACTTTTCTGATGCCCTCTTCTGACCTCTGTGGGCACTGTACACACATGGTACACACATACACCCAGGCAAAGCACTCATACACATGAAAGAAATAAAATATAGAACATAGCCAGTAGGTGGAATGCAAGCTGTTTATTATACATTTGTGTGTCCATTTCTGATGACTTTTCTCAGTGTATTCAAAACCTTTATTAAGAAAAGTAACTATCACATAATTTTAAACTCTGAATTAGGTTCCTCTACACTATGCATATTTATATTCGTATGTAACACATTCTACATTATTCACTGTAATTTGGACACATTATTATATGTTATTTTGCAAGATGGCAAAATCGTTATCTAAGTATAATTGATCCCATGCTACAGCTAAAATGATGTTGACAAGGCTAGGTGATTTGTTTAGGACACTGGATCGTGAATGGCTAACAGGCACAGAACCAAATTTTTTCAATCATATTCCAATTTTCATTCTTTAGGACACAAACCAAAAGCAATTCTAGGCAATAGAAACATTAATGGATTTGTGATGAGTGTACTCTTCAAGCATTCTGCAAATGGAGATATAGTGTGCTCTCCCAACCACCAAATTTAGCTCTAATGGAAAGTACATTGGTTCCGCATTCAAACAGAATGGGGCTTTAGCACTTTTGTGCATGCTTAGACTCTATGAAAGCATTCTGTGTCCATCAACTTCAGTTTATTCATTTGTAAAGTAGAATGTATCTGTGCATCTCCTCCCAAAATAGAGAGAGAATCAATCTCATAGTAGATGATAAGTATGTATTTTTGAACTATATAGGACAGATCATCGTAACAGGAAAGTTTCTTTCAAGGATCATATTGAATCAGTGAAATTAAAAGAAATGTGTGTAAGGTATTGACAAAAAAAATATTAAAATGATATGGAGTGAAATTGAGAAACTTTTTTTGATTATTTGCACATACTCTTTGCAGATTATTTTCTATACAAGATGCAGGTGTTTCTTTTACTATAGAGAAATAAAACAGGAATTAATTGTAACTCCCTGTGTGTGTACATAAGACCTATACACAATGTAGAGTTAGTCAAGTTTAAAGCAAGCGTTTAAAGGAGGGGAGCAGGAGTGGCTTGATTATCTGGAGACTCAGTACAGCATGGAAAATTATCACAATCGCAATATGAAAATGGAATTAAAAAGTCATAAAGAATGTGCACAATTTATCAAAAGGCACAGCTGTGAAATCTCATTGCTACTTAGCACTTAAATGTCTTTATTTCTTTCACCTGCCAAATAATTCTACTCACCTTTCTCATGGGGCTTTTAGAAATATGATTCTGGAAAAAATGTTTTGGAAATCTATAATAATTATGATGATCTCACAGCAGTATCATAAAGAAGTTGTTAATAATATTTTGATTTATGATAATTATGGGTTAAAGCAGCATAATGCCTCTAAAACAACATATAAATGTTTAGACTTCATGCTATCTTGCTCTTGTGCACATGCCCAGTGTACCATAAACATATTATTTCCCACCTGATTGATTTGCTTTGATCATTTTTTCTCTAATCTGATCATGAAATATTGATGCCAGTTTGGAGTATTTTTGTGAACCCCACCTCCTCACACTCCTTGCGTATCTTCTTACAAGGCTCTTCAATGAAAGTAACAGTGAGGTCAAAGTGTAAACACATACATCAAAATAGGTATGATACACATATGCTAAAATTACAATCTATGCATATTAAATTAATGGTTATAATATTAAGGTAATAATGAGAATAAGATTCAGACCGTTACTGAATTCTAAATGAAAGTATGCTGCTAGGATATAATTTGTGCTCTTTGACTGTACAAATCCCATAGTAGTATAATGTAAAAATAATTGGCACTGCATTAACGAAGTGAGGAATTGGAGTGATTATTCACATTTATGAAACTGATCAACATATAGTTACATTCTTTTTCTAATTGACATCGACAGGAAAGGGTAGGGGATGAAACTTCTCTCATGAGATTTTGCTCTCAGGTTTTGAATTCTAAACAGAAACAAGAAATGGTATTAAAATTTCCAAAAGGGGAAACAAAAAGCAGTTTTTAAAATGTGCAGAAAGAAATACCCATGGTGATTTCACTCCTTTTTATTTGTTTGTTTATTTATTTTCATTTACACACAATTGTTCTCAGATTTTCCTGCAGAAAGCCTGTAACACATAATGCTTAGAAACAAAACTTGTCCTGCAGGAGCACTAAATGACTATGATTTGGATGCTGCATTTGGAACAACACAATTTAGGGGAAAAAAAAGAATGTACAAAGCACCATGCCCATAATCACTCCAGAAATACGTGTGTGAGTTAGGAATTTTAAATCCACAGTTTCATTCAGATGAATACAGTGTGACGAGTTCTAGAAACTGTGTTTTCTACTGTTTCTCTGAAAAATACAAATATTTCCCCCTTATTTCCCCTTTTTCTCTCTCTTCCCACCTGTCCCTTCTTTCCTTTACTGGTAAATAGTCCTGGAACTTTTTAATAAGAAGTTGTCAAATTCTGCTGTGTGTTTTTTCATCACTATGTGTAAAACCCCACTCCACTCTTAGCTTAACAAAGTAAACATAAGTTTAAAAAAGAGTAAGAGGGGAAGGTGTGGTGATGCCACTTAGGAAGCAGAGGCAGGCAGATCTGTAAAAGGGAGATCAATGACAGCCTGGTCTCCATAGCGAGTTCTAGGCCAGCAAACTACAGGGAGACCCAGTATCAAAAAAACAAAATAATAATTAATAATGATAATTATAATAGGAAGAGGAGGAGGAGAAGGAGGAAGATGGAGGGAGAGCATTTCTTAGCAAAATTTTAAAAACTTACAGGTAGTTAGTTGCCTCTATTTTAAGTCCTGTGAATTTATGGTTAAAAAACTGATCAAAAATTTTATTAGTGGTCATTTATATGAAATTAGTATGATTCCTTTGATATTTTAATGAAACAGATTAATTTTATGAATATTTTTAAACATTATTCTTGGATATGCCTTGGGAAGCTGTCACTTCACAGTCAGTTGTCTAAGTCAAAGGCTTTTACAAATGCCCTGAATCCCTCAACAAAATTAAGTAGCAGAAATCACTTGGATTCACCTGCTGCCCAGTGATTCCTGATGTTTTCCTTGTGTGACTCTTTACAGTGTGATTGCCTTCCTTGAAGGGTACCCTTTTTTTTTTCACTAAATCCTACTCATCCTTCAAGCCATGTCCAAACCCACTTTGTGAACCTTTGTCTTAATCTTCCCAGCATGACAAATGACTCTGTTCATTGTTTGCACAGAAATTTCCTGACATATAGGGATCAGTTGGCCATTTGTCTCAATTTTTTTTCTTATATCAAGATTTCTTTTCATAATGGCCAATGCCATCATGTGGAGCATAAACTAATTTCTATCCACCTTTATATTAAGTTGTTAATATACTGAGTGTAGATTAATGGTTTAGGAAAGAATCAAATGATTGTGTTTTAAAAAGTATGTTTAAATTGATGTCTTCATGGGTTTACTCAACAGAAAATGAACAGAATGTTTCTACTGTTAATTGCTGTTTTTATTAACTTGTTATTGAATTTTGTGTATTTCACATAGAATATCTCAAATGATCTTAATCGTCTTTACATCTCTGTCCCACTGGCACCCTTCCATAGCCCCCACCACCACCATGGGAGCCCATACACTATGTCTTCCCTGCTAAGGCCCACTGTGTCAAGTCTGAAGAAATATTAGCAACTGACTGCTCTTAGGTGAAGAAGAGCTGACAGGTTTTGTAAATGTATTTGTTGTTAGAGTAGATGGTATCCAGGATGGAGAATACAGTATCATTAAAAGTCTATTTTCCTGTGTTGAGGAAGATGGATCATGAACCCTCTACTAAAAGAATTTTGAAATAACTGACAGAGGCAAGCATTATTTTAATATTTTTTCCTGGTATAATAAAGCCACGTAAATATCATAGTAAATTTTTTTATGTTCTCTCCTATGTCCTGTAACCTGTCTATCCCCAAGTTTGTAAGTGTGATGCCAATGTCAGATATGGGCTCCATTCTGGGAAAGAGACCTTAAATCCAATGAAAGAATATTGGTTACTCCCATAATATGTGTATTACTCTTGGATCTGTGGGTATATTGTGTCAGGTCCCCACCTAAGGATATTTTTTAAACAGATGGTTGCTGGTAGAAATGGAGGCAGGCTCTTTCAAGCAAGGCACTCTCGGTAGGTTAAACAGGCTCCAATGAATGGACCCAACTGAAGTACATCAGGAGATGCAAATTAGACTCTATAGGATATATATATATATATATATATATATATATATATATATATAATTTGGTGGGATGCAGTAAGGGAAGGTAGGGATATGGGAGGGGATTTAAGCATTATTGAATTGTATGAAAATTGCAAAAATATAAAAATATAAAAATACTGGAAAGTGTTTTAATGCTTAACAAAATGATTTGAATATTTCATAGCCAAGGGTATGTATAATGGTTAGCTGATTTTATCTATAGATTAAATTAATGGCATACAAATAGCATTTATTAACCTGTTGGTTTGTATGAATTTCAAATCTAGGTCAATTATTGAACTGTAAATTTTTCAAAATGTGATAAAAATCCCCATGCCTGTTCTGTCTTCTGTCATAACTCTGTTCTAGTAGTACTGTAAAGATTTCAGTGTAGATGATTCTAGACCTGGGTTGATATTTGAAATCTATAACTGTGACATTAAAATGTCTCATCAAATATGTAACTGGACTTAGTGGGTTTTTTAAGGAAAAAGGAGTGGAGAGGTTGATTGTTAATCTGGAATGAGTTAGGGGGCAGAGAAGGGGTCTAGATTATCAAAATATTTTGCATTAAATTCTCAAAGAATCAATAAAATATATTTTAAAATAAAGAATAAAACAAAATTATGTGTAGAATATTTTTTCTGAATTATGCTCTTGTCTTTATAGCACTTACAATAATTGATTCCATTAGTCAAACAATAAGGATTAAATAGTTAATTCAAGGGAAAATAACATTAGAGGGATGCAGAGGTGAATTGGTGGTTAAAAGCACATACTGTTCTTGTAAAAGTCAAAGTCTGGACCTCTGCACTCACCTAGTGAAGCTCACAGCCATTTATGACTCAAGCAGCAAGGATATGACAGGCCCTTCTGAACTCCACACTTACATATGCGCATTTCTACACATACACATACACAAATACATATAGCTAGAAATTTTTTTAAAATTTTATATCGTTTTTCATTGAGCTTTTTAAAAAATATTCTTGTTTAATCTGGGCTTGGTGGTGCATGCCTTTAATCCCAGCATTTGGGAAGCAGAGGCAGGCAGATCTTTGTGAGATCAATGCCAGCCTGGTCTACATAACGATTTCCAGGACAGCTGGGGCTACAGGGACACCCTGTCTCAAAAAAAGACAAAAATATCTTGTTTATTATTTTTATTTTATGTGTATGAATGTATTGCCTGCATGTATGTGAGTGCACCCATGTCATGCAATGCCAGCGGAGGCCAGACAAGGGCTTCAGATTTCCCTGAGCTGGAGTTAAGGACAGTTGGTAGCTGCCATGTGGGTGCTGGGAATTGAATTAATTTAATGAGGTCCTGCTTATTGATTATTGACCTTAATGGCTGAGCAGTTGGTGTCTGGTTTAGAAAATCCTTTCTTTTGCCTGTCTCTTGGATGGTGCTGCTGATGTAGTCTTCTAGCAGTTTCAGAGTTTCAAATTTTATGTTGAGGTCTTTGATCCATTTGGAGTTGACGTTTGTGAAGGGTGAAAGATATGAGTCAAGTTGGATTTTTCTGTAGGTTAAGATCCATTTGTGGCAGAACCATTTGTTGAAGATGCTATCTTTCCTCTCTTGTGTGTTCTTAGCATCTTTGTCGAATATCAGGTGGCTGAAATTGTATGTCTATTTTTCTTCCTGTACCATGCTGTGTTTTATGACTATAGCTCTGTAATACAATTTGAGATCTGGTGTAGTGATCCCCTCAGCATTGTTCTTTTTCCCTGGAGATTGTTTGGCTATCTGAGCTCTTCTGTGATTCCACATGAATTTTAGGATTGTTTTGTTAAGCTCTGTGAAGAATGTCATGGATATTTTCATTGGGATTGCATTGAATCTATAAATTGATTTTGGTAAGATGCTTATTTTCTCAATATTGATTCTACCAATCGTAAGCATGGTAGGTCTTTCAATCTCCTTCTGTCTTCCTCTATCTCTTTCTTTAGAGTTTTGGGATTTTCATTTTAGAGATCTTTAATGTCTTTGGTTTGGTTTATTACTAAATATTTCATTTTTTTGAGACTTAAGAATGGGAAGTTTTCCTCTAGTGCTTTTCTGATTGCTTGTTATTGGTTTATAGAAAAGCTACTGATTTTTGTAATTTGATTTTGTATCCTGCCATTTTACTGAAAACATTAATCAATCCAACAGTTTTCTAGTGGAATTTTTGAGACCTCGTATGTGTAATATATCATCTGCAAAGAGGGATAATTTGACATTTACTTTTCCAATTGTCACTCCTTTAATTTCCTTCTCTTTTCTTATTGCTCTAGCAAGGATATATTGGAAAGGAGTACAGATAGTGGACAGTCCTATCCTGCTCCTAATTTTAATTGGAATGGTTCCAGGTTTTCTCGATTTAGGATGATGTTGACTGTGGGTTTGTTGTAGAACTGGGTTGATAGCTGAAAGCTATAGCTGTGACATTAAAATGTCTCATTAAATGTATAATTGAACTTAGTGGATTTTCAAGAAAAAGAGAGTGGGGAGGTAGATATTATTCTGGGTTGAGTTAGGGGATAGAGAATGGGTGCAGATTATCAAAATATATTGTAATAAATTCTCAAAGAATTAATAAAATGTATTTTAAAATAAAGAATAAAACAGGAAAATATTTGTGTAGATTTTTTTATGTATTATGCTGTTATCTTTACAGCACTTACAATAATTAATTCCGTTAGTCAAACAATATAGATTGAATAGTTAATTCAAGGGAAAATAACATTATTTGGGCTGGAGAGGTTACTTTGTATTTAAATGCACATACTGTTCTTGCAGAAGTCAAAGTCTGGACCTCTGCACTCACCTAGTGCAGCTCACAGACATTTGTGAGTCAAGCAGCAAGGATATGACAGGCCCTTCTGAACTCCACAGGCACCTGCACCTATATCTGCACATTTCTACACACACATCTACAAATACATATAAGTAGAATTTTTAACAATCTTTTGAAAAAAAATCTCATTTTATATATGTTACAGACTTCAAGTAAAAACAAGTAACATAATTGTTAAGTTTTACTGGTGGAGGAAAATCTAGATTATTCATTTGTGCATTAACACAGTAGTGTGACTAACAAGAATCTGGAGTCATGGTACAAAAAGTTCAAAAATAAGAGAGAAATTATTTAAAGTTCATAGGTGTTTATCATTATCTATGAAACATCTTAACATTGTTTCTGAGATTTGCTGGCATCAGTTTCAATAAAACATTATTTAGTAAACTTAACTTCAACATCATCATAATTGATCAAGAGGCAGCATAATTTAGTGTTTAAATGATTGATTTTGTGGGAATATGCAGGCAAAATGACTTAGTAATCTTGGAAGTTACACAGTGATATTACATTAAACTCATTTTACCCAAATAGATACTAATTTGGTGTGACTTTCCTCATTCCTTCAGTTTGTTTAACAGAATTATCTGTTGTGTGTGCCACAAATATATTCAGTTATAATTTTATTTTTGTTAAATTTTGAGCCTCTACTGCAGTTTTCCTCAAAATGTCCTCATTATTCATTTATCTTAAAAAGATCAACACAAAGCACACTATTTTTCCTGATCTTATCTTTATATATTTGTGTTTCTGAGAAAAGGTACCTTGAAATGAAATGAGCCTATATTGAATTCTTGTTATTTAACATCTATTGATGGATGCATCAAACAAAGAGATAGGGCTTCTGATGAATGACCCTCCACTTTCCACACACAAAACATCCAGGTTTGTAATCAAGCTTCAGATGATCATGCAGGTATGCTATTGAATAAAACCTTAGCTTATTTAGAAATGAGATATTATCACTACTTAGAACTGCTGTATAATTTAAATTTACATAGTGTTCCCTTCGTTTCATCCCACATCATTGGATACAGGTATATTTGGTTGCTTTGTTTATTTTTTGTTTGGTTGGTTGTTTTGGGTTTTTTTTTTTTTTTCTAATGAGATCATGTCTTATTTTTGGCCTATTTGAAGAGCCTGTTCATTAACATTATATGACAGTGTAAATAAAATAAAATAATATTATATCACAGCAGTTGTACCAAAGAGTTCTTATTGCTCAGCTAAGGTCAGATGCTTCCAAAACCTGACTCTAATTATAGCAAGAAAATAAATTCCACATTCAGTTTGCATAAAGTTTTATGGGAGCTAATCTTATGGAAAATGAAAGTGCTGTCTGTAATGAAGACTTCCATACATGTGTGACTTGTATACTCTGTACAGACCATACTTAACTCTAAAAAATATCTCTACAAAGAACCCAATTTCACTTTCTTTTTACAATGAATGATGTGTTGAAATTATAAGGCCTTTGTTGGCAAAGCTTTTTGCCCATCCTTAGATAACATGCCCTGACCATTGCAGCCAAAGTTTAGAAAGAATGTGTTCCCTCAATTGCACTAAAAAGCAACAACTACAACAACAGCAACAAAACAACAACAAAAAAACCCAACTCTGTCTTATCCAAGAGCCACACACTGATCAGGAATTTTATTTTATTAATTATTATGTTGTCAATGTATATTTTTTACAACTTTTTGTTGATTTCATATGATATATCTTAATCATATTATGCCTATCTGCACCCCCCTATAGCCTGCCAACAGTATTTCATGCACTCTTTCATATAGCTTAAGGCCTATAGAGTCAAGTTTGTCAAACAAATTGTTTCTCAGGGTCAGTTCATCCACCTGAGCATGTTCAGCTTAACTAACATCAAACCCTTAAAGGAGATCAACTATCTTTCACCAAGAATTCATCAGCCATCAGTAGCTCCTCATCTAAAGTTTGGACATCCTGCCATTTCTCCAGTTCTATGATGTCCTGAAAAATGAAACTCATTAGTTCAAAAGTCTACTGGAATATATATGGGTACATGTGTATAGCTGAAGGTTATATATAACTGGAACCACAGTGCCAGAGAAGAGAAATCTCCTTTTGAGTTGGTGGTCAGGTAGTCCAAGAGAGTCCAAAAATAACAGAGGATATTTTCACAGTCCTTGATTGTCTTCCAGACCTTGAATGTAAGGCCCTATTGCTGAACACAAGATGTACTGTGGACACGGAACTTGGAGCAATTGAGCTATAAATGACCTGGAAATCTCCTGCCTGAAGACTACCTCTGATAGTATAAGAGTGTACTATGAATACTGCTAAGGGACAAAAAATAATCAATGGTTCAATCTGGATGTAAAGCCTAATAATCACAACAATGACCACCACAGCAAACTATCAGTATCTGTGCAGTGGTGGCATTTTTTTCTTGTGGGTAATCAAAAGCTATTGGACTTAGGGTCTGCTCAACAGTAGGGAATTCATGTGTGGTACTGTAAACATAGTCAAATACACATGGCTGGAGAGTTCATAGATCCTAGGGAAAAACCTATGTCTGTGACATTCCTAGAAAAATATAAATTTTTACTATACACTAAAAAATGTATCTTTCTATATTTACCAATGAGTATACCTCTTACCACTCATTAAACAGCTGTTTTTTTGCAACAGACAGACTATTGTAGAGTTCCACAGCTAGTTAAAAGCACAGAATAAGTGCCTGAGAGATGCCCAGTCCTAAGTGACAAACTTACAATGGAATCTCACACCTAAGCTTCCAGAAACATAGTGGAACAAAGAGCAGAGATAAAATTAATGGATCTCTCAACTCTCATGCTTCCTCATGCAGTGATAGCGTTTAATGCAGAAAGCCACAACTGGCAAAAATGAAGAGAATAAGAGAGTGCAGAGTGTGTGTCCCTAGGTAGAACTCCCATTTTTAACCTCTGTAACCCAGGGTTCAAGGATTATTACAGAAGAGAGGCTTGAGATGTTGTAAGAGCCAATGGTGGTGGATGACCACAAAGAAAGAGTTTTTCAATGACTGAGATTTTGCTCATATGAACTTGGAGCAATGAAGACAGCATGCACAAGACCCATGCAAACTCAAACCAGAGAAAAACCCAGCATAGAAGTGGGGAAATTTGTAAGAAGCCTCAAACTTGGCTGAGAAAATATTGACAACTGATCAACTGAGTGAGGGAGAGTTGGTATTTTATAAGGGAGTGACGCTAGATAGGTTGACCAGGTTCCAGTGGATGAACTCACATTGAGACACAAACATAACTTGATAGATTGTAAAATAAATGACAAAATGCATAAAATCTGGTTGGGGAGCTAAACTGGGGGTGTAGATAGGAGAGTGGAGCTTAATATAATCAAAATGTATGGTGTTAAATGCACAAAGATTCAATTTTTTTAAAAATGAGCAAGATTACATGTGTAGTCAAATGATATATTGATATCAAGACACATTCCCCTCCTTGTTTAAGACAAGGACTTCTTAGCCCAGACTGCCACCTAATACTAAGACTTTTCGCTCCTGTTTCATTCATCACCATGCAGAAATTTCATGCATGATCCACCACACTTGGGTCAAGAGGCAGCTTTAAAATAGCAGTTGTTGAAACTCATAAGCCCTGTGGTTACCATAGGAAATGACGGAGTATTCATGTCAAGTGAAGAGTTAAACATCAGCTGGCCAGCTGTGTTCATCCTCACTATATAGCTCAGAACTGTAGAGTGACAGGACATATACATACACAGCATGTTCAAAGCTCAGAAAAGATGGAAAAAATATGATTTTATTTCACATTATAATTACAAACAGGAATCATCCATTAGTACTAAGAGCATAAAATAGACTTACAATGTAGGTAAATACAAAACAAATTCTCCAGGAGCATCCAATCTTGTCCACAAATTTCTGTTGCTGCATTTCTCTCCACAAATTTCCCTCTCTCACAGGAAAGTTAAGTATTTTTGCTGTTAACACTGAATAGCAGGAACTGAAGAGACAAGTTCCACAGACTGTCACTCTGGAATCCATGCTAATTAACAAATTATCAGACCACTGTCATCTCATTCATGGGTAACTACTAGCTGATTATTAGTCTCCTTCATAACATAGGATATCTTACTAGTTATTTTTTTAATGCATTAGTATTGATTAGACATGAATCATCAAACCTCAACTCATTTCTAACATGAAAGGGGATAGAAAAATAAAAGGAAAATGAAACTTTGGATACATATATCCTGGTACATGCTACAATGAGATAAGAAAATCTTACACTCTTGTGGCACTTTAGAGTGCTAGATAAATACAGGATCTTAAATAATTTATAGAAGAGAATCTTTCTCTCTCTCTCTCTCACTCTCTCAATAGACTCATGCAGAAAACATATTAAAAGCAAATACCACATCTATTCCTATTTCATATGTATTTCTGTTTTTCTGCATGTATGTTAAATGCACCATGTGTGCAACACTGGGGCCAGAAGAAGAGATTAGATCCCACGGAACTGAAGTTTCAGATGGTTGTTAACCACCATGATCATGTGGGTGCTGGCAATCATACTTGGGACATCAGCAAGACCAGAAAGGGCTCTTAACCACAGCCATTTCCTGCACCCAAACCACATTTTTGATAGCAATACTTTAAAGCAGATTAAAAGGCTTTTAATTTCTAAAGAAATTTATCTACTAAGTGCATCGGGAAGAATCGAGGATTTTGGAAGCATGTTATGGGTCAACATTTTACTTTCTAAACACCTTTTTTTTTTTTCTCCTTTCCTTCTTATGAAACTGCTATAGTGTACTCTCCAGAAAGCTAAAAAGAAAACAAAATTCCATAAGAGGAAAGAGTTGTCTAATACAGAAAATAGCAAAGGAAGGTAGAATTAGTTCATCCAACCCTAGGAGAACCTACTGTACTTCGAAAAAGGTGGTATGGCAGGGTGAAGGGCCAAAAACAAAGTAGGTGTGTGATTCCATTAGCATTTGGATAATATCTCTATATTTTATTGGAAGTCTATCAAGTGTCTGCTCATAGATACAGAGAAGCCAGTGTGATGGAAAAAATTGTCATTATACTAAAGTAGCTTAAGAATAAAGTATGTAGTATGATAATTTTGCTTAATTATTTGGATTATTATACAGGTTCACACATTAACTTTCTAGTGATATAATAGAAACATAATTCCTACTTGCCTAGTGTTTGTAAGATCCAGGATTTAATCTCCAATATGACAGAGACAGTGTTAGAAAGAGACAGTAACAGAGCGGCAGAGACAGAGACAGAGAAACAAACACAGAGAAAGAAAAGTGATATAATTATATTGGACAAAGAAATTGGCATGAAGAGAGGATAGATTAATAATTTTAAAAGATAAACACCAAAATAAAAAGTACGCCTAACTAGTTCTTTTAAATTTTGACTACTGAACATTAGGTTGGTCCTGTTTATGTTATAGTTTTATCTCTGATCACACATGCCGGTCCTTTATTTATTTTCTTATTGTAGTTTGGATTCCAATAATAAATGCAATTTGCAAACACATTACTTTGGTTTTTTGGGTTCCACATTTATCTTTGACTTTTGTTTGTCTTTTTGACTATGCATATTTTTAATAATTATTTTGAAAGCTTTCATATTGAAAGTAGTTACAGCCTTTGTCTCGGATGGTTCTTTTGACATTGATCTCTGAAGATATTTTTACGTTTTACAGAATTCCAAGATGCTAGTATTTCTCAGCCTTGAAATTCATAATTGTTTTGTTTTCTACTCTCCACCGATGTCACTGATGTGTGTTATTCATTCAATAATCAATTCTTTGGGTTTTGATGTATCTGGGTGTTGCCGTGCTCTACAGTGGCCTGACTCCAGTCTGGGGGGGCAGGGATGAGTAGGCACAGAATCAACGACACAGACTCGGGGAGATGCTGCTCAGTAGCAGGCTGCCAGCAAGCTCCTTTACTGCGTACAAAGAGCTTTCTTATATACCCCCCAAACCTCCCACTTGGCCCTGAGGGTTGACTGTATATTGTCTATGGGTGCGGCCATCGTGTCATCTGTCTCTAGCCTGGGTGGCAGATATCAAGTTAGCAGTTTGAGGAAGTAGGTCATGTTAGACTGGCGTGCCTGCGCAAAAGTCTCCAGGTCCGGTATTCTGGTTGATCCTCACAGGCCCCTCCTACATCTGGGTGCAAATATATGTTTCTTTTTATTCTTAGGCTTACAATAAAATTTCAGTATCAGAACTCAATATAGCCAATAGTGGCAGCACAAAACTTTAATCCCAAAACTTTGAAGGCAGCTGCAAATGAATCTCTGTGAGATCGATGCCAGTTTGGTTTGCATAGAAACTGCCAGAGCACCTGGGGGTATAGGTACAAAATGACCAAAAAAAAACCAACCAAACAAACAAAAAAATCAGTCCTCAATCTCGGAAATGTTTTAACCAGACATCTAGATAGGCTGACTAGACTCCAGTGGATGAATTTGCATTGAAGGACATGTGGATACACATGCTTGACCAGATGTGACCTAACATGTGTAGCAGAATACATGAGGTCCAATGGGTGTGTGTGTGTGTGTGTGTGTGTGTGTGTGTGCATCAATGTGGAAAGGGGGTTTAAATTTCATTAAGAACTGTTCTATGAAATGTACAAAAGCTCAATAAAATATTTTAAAAATATGTTTAAAATACTACTTTTTAATAATCCATCTGTTCTGTCTGTGAAATACTAAGTATAAATGGGATAGTATTCCATACAAGAAGCATTTTAAATAGATTAGATAAATTGGATAGATAGATAGATAGATAGATAGATAGATAGATAGATGATAGATGGATAGATAGATACCTATTCTATGATGGTCATACAGTATTAAACAAAGATAATATAAAATTACATCATATAAATTTTCCATTTTTTTCATGTATCACATACATATCTACAAACCAAGTTGAGTTTAGCATTATGATTTTCTCTTTTCCTTCATTCTGCCTAGATATTAGTTGTACACAGCTCAGTATCTGGATTATTGACCCACTGTCACTACTGACACCACAAAAGGCCATCCACAATTTAAATATTCATGTGCTTTTTTATTAGTCATCGTACCTGTTTTTTTACCTGTATCATATACTACCGTTAATCAAATCATCCCTATTGTTCCTCACTTCAGTTCGTCAATATGTGTATGTATAATACATATTTGACAAGAATCTGTGACAGCCTTATTGAGCACACATAATACACAATTGATTAGGAAATAATATTTGACAGATGTAAGTCAATCAGTTATCAAATGTGACAGCAAATGAAGAAAAAGGATTTGATCTGTCACCTTTCTGAGGCCTAAATAGAAGACATATTCTGCAATTAGAGTCTTGTAACTAGTGTCTGTTGATCCAAAAAAATGATCTTGCACTTCTAAAAGAGAAGAAATAAAATGGAGAATTGGATAAAAATGTTTAATTTTATTGAACAATAACACATAATTGTGACTTCAAACATGTATGGATATATTTATAGAGTACAGTTTAGCATATATTACTATTCAATCACTTTTCATTGTAATGATCTACACATTTGACTATAATGTTTTAAAAAACAATAGACTAATTTTCAGAGTACTCTGAGGCTTAAAATTCATCATATTATAATTAAAGTGTTCTTTGTAAGTTCAGTAAGGCTTTAGTGCTACTACTAATAACTGTACAACATGAGTTGCCCATTTACAACTTCAATGTGCATGTTGTAATTTGAAATTTCTAGAAAAAAGTTACCTAGATTTGTACATGTAAAGAAGAGTCTCTTCTCAAAGACTCATGTTAGCAAGAATAGAAATTCTGTAAAATATAGCTATTAGATTCAGACATGTGCTGTGTGCCATGAATGCATTTTTTTGTTTTCAAATATAGCTTCTCTGTCAGGAGTAAGTCCTTTAAAACTTGCTCTTTGTCTTAATTCAGATGTTTGCTTTATATAAACACATGATTGTACATATATGCACATGTACATGTATATAATTACACATCTTTGTGTGTATATTCATGTTGCTAATTACTATCTGAGAAAATTAAATATTTACAAGCTAATAGTCCCTCTTTATGTAATGTAAGTTAACGAGTTGTTACATAACCTAATGTGGCCCCATAATTCAAAGCTATTCTGAACCATTTTACATTAGATTTCATAGTGTAAGGCTATTTCATACACACTGCAATGTATTTCACATGGAATCATTTTCCAGTAAAGTTACCTGCAAGTTTTATTAAGTAAACTATGAAATTAATCTTAGCACTTTCATATTTTCTGCTTTTTTGTTTACTTTCTGTTTCTCCCTTAGCAAGGGTGGTCAAAGCAACAATTGTTTAATTTTTCTGTGTTTGCCCTATTTGTAGTTGTGGCAAAATGTCTAAGATCAGCTATGCCACACTTTCCAGCAATTTCATTCAAGAAAATGTTTGTTTCTTCTTAATTTCATTTATCTTCCTCTATTGTGTGCTCAATGTGTGCAAGCACATGAGTCCTGTTGTCAAACACAAGATGAAAGAGGTGAAATTAAAAAAAAATATTATTTTTAAATTGTGTATGCATGTATTTCCTGCCTGTAGTTAAGTGCACCTGTGTTATGGAATGCCCATGGAGGTCAGAAGATGCTGTCGGATCCCCTGGGACTGGAGTTATGGACAGTTGTTAGCTGCCATGTGGGTGCTGGGATTCAAACCCGGGTCTTCTGCAAGAAGAACCAATGTTCTTTATCACTGAGCCATCTTTCCATCCCAAAAGAGGTGAAATTTTTAACTCATAATGATCATAGTTAATATGTGAGCAAAACTAAATACATATATTTACAATATAATAACTGTGGTGATGTTCAAAAGGTTTGAGTACTCTTGCTTGTAAAATGTTTATATAATTCCTTTAGAGAAATTGTGCCACAAATATTAGTGTGTAAGTTTGCATTTATAAACCTTAACAAATATAACTTTGTGCCCCTTATCTGCTAATAACAGATCTCTGTTGTGTACCCACACAGAAATAGTTTCCTGAATTAGTGAAGCATAAAGTGTTGAAATAAGTTTGCGTTTATGATGCTTTAATGCTTCTTCAAGTCTGCGTTTTAACTTTTGTTCTTCTCTTGGAGCATTGCTGTTAGGTTTCTATTAATTGGTAACTCACCTCCAGTTATCCCTAAAACAGCATTTTGAACTCAGAACTCATTTACCCAGGATAAAGAAAACCTCTTAGCTAATGGATAGAAATGCCATATATAGAATCACCATTTTAATATTTCAACAAAAGATAGCAAGAGGTCAATGAAATACAGACCCAATGATAACTTATCCCAGCTCTTCCGTTCATATATAAGACTAATAACACTGCTACCTATTTGCTTTTATTGTTAATTTCTGTTGCTAAAATTTAGAAACCACTATCTACTTAGTTAACATTTGGGGATTCAAACAGAATACAAATATATGTTATATAATGGTCACCTGACAAGGCATCAAGTTATAAGGTAAATAACAGGAAATTAAGATATTTTTGACGAGTCAGAAATTCCTGGAACTTAAACAAGGGGAACTCTGGAAGATTTATGATATAATTAGTACTCCTAGATTTTGAAGTAGGAAACTAGTATGTTAAAACCCATGAAACATACCAGTCTTGCTGGGGAAAAGAAAACCAGCCTTTGGATAGGAGGACAGCAGCATACTGCAATCACAACTTTCATGCTACAGAAATATTACATTTTATTTGCAAGTACAAGTTAAGAACTATTTCAATCAGTGAAAGAATTTTTGAACACTAACGGTTTCTGGTGATCTGTGGTGGTCAGTTCTGAGAATATACTGATTGTGCCTGGTGATATTTTAGGACATTGAACTTCTTTGGCTATTACTATACTGTGTTCATACATTCTTTAAAATTTTTGCTTCAGTTATAACTAATTCTTCAGTTTGTTGACTATTTTTACATTTGATTCAATATTTACTTAGATAGTTATCTTAGCAGTGCTAATATGTGTGTATATGTGAGAGAAGGTTTAGTTATAATATATAAAACTGATTTATTTTATTAAGAAATAATGTTGAATAATTGTTCTAGAAAGATGTTTTCTCTAATTTAAGTTCATTACAATATAAAAATGTACAAATGGGTACAATGGGGGTATTTAAATGGTAGGAGGATTCGGAGGGTTATACAAGGAACTATCGGGGTAAAGAGAAAGAAGGAGCTCACAAAAGAGGACCATAGGAAACTGGTATCATCAAGGGTCAAATGGGGGAAACTAGATACTGTAAACAGGAAGGGATGAGGGAGGGTAAGACAGAGAAGGAAAGAGAAGAAAAAATAATGCTTAGCTGGTATGAACAGAGGGAAACATATTAGTTCAAAAACCTATTGAGAAATTACATACATGAATATCTCTACATGAGTCGATGTGTATAGCTTAAGTGTATATAACCAGAAACAGTGCCAGACATGAGAAACCTCGTTTCCAGTTGTTGGTCATGGTAGTCCAAGAAACTCTCAAAATTTCACAGGCTAGTGACATAGCCCTTGATTGCCTCCAAGAACTTGAAGGCAAGATCCTATTGCTGAAGACAGGACATACTTCAGACACAGGATTTGGAGCAATGGAGCTGGAAGCTACCTCTCCTGAGGGCTAGCTTTCATAGTTTTGGAGAATGCTATGCAAGCTGCTAATCAATTGTTGGTCCAATATCAGCTTTAAGGACTAATAACTACAACAATGACTGACACAGCAAAGTATTTTGGGGCAGTAGCAGCAGTTTTATCTTGGGGGTAATCAACAGGTACCTAAATTGAACTTAAAGCCCACTCAGTGCAATGAAACTTATGTGTGGTACTGTAATCATACCCAAATACATGTGGTTGGAGAGTTCACAGATCTCAGAGAAAACACCAGGGTTGTCACATCCCTAGACAAATGTAATTTCACACTATGTGCAAAATATGGATCCTTGTATTTTCAGACAATTATGCCAGTAACCACTCATCAGAGAAATTTCTTTTGCAACAGACAAAGACTATTTCAGAGCTCAGATTGTCTGTGAATTGCCCAATACTAAGCAACACATCTACAATGGAACCTCTATACCTAAGGCTCATGGAACACAGTGCAACAAGGGGTAGAGAGGATACTAATGAATCTCTCAACTCTTATCAGTGAAGCTCACTCATGCAACAGAGGGCCATGAAAAGAAAAGAGTCACAAATGGCCAAAGTGTAGAGAATAGGAGTCTGCAGAGTGTGGGTTCTTGGAAGAGGCTCCTATATTAACGGACCCCGGTTGCAGGGACCATTGTGGAAGAGGGGGCAGAAAGACTGTAAGAGCCAAGTGAGAAGGGGCATGGCCTTATGGAAATAGAGCCTTTCAGGCTCCTAGGATCTTCATTGTTCATATGAATCTATAGCAATGGCTTCATCATGAACAAGACTCATACGAATGCAAGCAGATGAAAACCCAGAATAGAACGGTGGAAATGGGCAGCAGGCCTCAATCTTAGCTGAAAAACTGTTGTGTGCTGATTACTGCTGAGTGAAGAAAAGCTGATCTTAAAGGGAGGTCCTCTAGATAGGCAGACTAGACTTCCATGGATGAACTTGCACTAAGGGACGCCTGGGGACAATAACTTGACTCAACAGTTCTTAATAAAAAATGACAGATGCATGAATCCAGTGGGGGGCTATGAGGGAGTCCCAGCTGGGAAGGGGTTATAAAGATGAATAATATGTTCTTTATGAAATACACAAACATTCAACAAAAATTTACAAAAAATTTACACATTCTGCTCTTTCCAAAAGTTTGTGAGTTGACTGAAACATTTCAATTTCTTTTTTAAAGACATTTGAGGCACCATATAATTTCAATTTATTTCAAACAATTTCAAGGTACAATTTCTAATTTAAGTTTTAAATGTTTATGTATGTTGCATTTTGAAAAAAGTAATGATGAATTTTAAGTATTTGATGTGGTCTGACTTAGTACACTTGACATAATTGAAAGAAATGGAAGTTTTTCTTATTATTTTTCTCCATTTTCCTGCTAAGCAGATTCAGGATGGTCACTTGCAAAGTGACCACAGCTATAAATAAATAGAAAATGAACATCTGCCATTGGAGAATTGTACTCAAGTCACACTCTTGACTTCTATGAAGAAAATAAAAAAGGAATTTTATAAATATGTCCCCTAAAAATGTTTTATGACCATTCTAGATATCAAAGCATATTTCTTTGAAGGCATTTGAACTTATTGAAATGATAGCTTCTATCAACATAGACAAATGAGCTCTAACTCCGGGTATGATATTAAGAACTATTTCTCTCAAATACATGTGATGTGGAAATGATAAATTTTAGCATTACTGCTGGGCATGGTGGCACATGCCTTTAATCCCAGCACTTGGGAGGCAGAGGCAGGCAGATGTCTGTGAGTTCAAGGCCAGCCTGGTCTACATAGTGAGTTCCAGGACAGCTGGGGCTACAGGGAGACCCTGTCTCAAAAAGACCAAAAAAAACAAGCAAAAAAACTTTTTTAGCATTACTGAGTCCTTTAAAATGTCCTATGAACTGCTAATACTCAATTCAAAAGGAGGTGTCATCTTCAAGAGCAAATTTACTTAGTATATTTTTCAAGATTCATTCATTATTATGCCAACAAAACCCAAATAAACCTGTTAAATTAGCAACACTGAAGATACTTCATAGCAAGGAGATAAAAGAGCTCAAGGAGGGATTATGATCAGTTGGCTACATCCAGAACTCAGTTGACAGTTTTTCAGTTTATTCCCTGGCCTTTTATTCCTTGTTATTTTTGTTAGGACAAGTGTGTGTGTGTGTGTGTGTGTGTGTGTGTGTGTGTGTGTGAAATGAGAGAGAGAGAGAGAGAGAGAGAGAGAGAGAGAGAGAGAGAGAGAATGTATGCTTGTGTGTAATATGTGTCTGTGATGGCAAACATGAAACTCACTAAACAGATATTTCATGCTTTTGCTTAAACAAAATATTCACTATCCTACATGTACTAATGATGCTAATATCAACTTAGTATACAAAACATAGGGGTAACTTAATGAATAAAATCCCATACACTCAAAGAGCTTATGTATTTATAAGGAGTGACATACAATTAGTAAAAATTAGTGATCACCAAACTGAAAACATGCTAACTTCTGTGTTCAATATCCACCTCTCTGGATCTATCAAATATTATTCTTCATTTCTCAAATAATATCATGTATTCTAAACAATTTCTCTACTAATTCTGTTCACAGTATTACTCCATATCTACTACTAGAACTTCCAACTCACTCCTGGCAATCTTTTAAATGTGGTTTAATAAAAATCTTATGCATTAATTTTCATGGTCTCTTCCACTAGAACGTGAGGTTCTAAGAATATACTTATTCGCAGTTGTATTTCCAGTGCTTGGAATATGCCTTCTAAATAAGTGGTGATTGTAATATGTGATGTATTATGAATGGAGCAGGTGGGCCAAAGTGCGGAATCTGGTTTAGGTCATCTAGCTTAGGAACTTCAGCACTGCAAAGCTGGTTCTTTGTCTTACTCTCTGTCTATACTTCTCCCAAGATGTTTATTCTCATGAAAATGCTCTTCATAAATTTCACAAATGCCCTGAGAAGAATTAGTGCTGAAGAATCTCTTTAGAGATTGAATTCCCATTAAAAACACAGGTTCTATGTTTCCCAGGACAGTTGCCAATTCCCAAAGCTCCTAAACCGGGTCTTAGTCCCCGCCTTTTGTACAGGAAAATGGGTCCTATGCAAAGGAGTATTAAAAGGAAAAAGCTGATCAGAAGATCAGGAAGTAACAGATTATCTTATATCAAGTTTCCAAGATCTGATCAGAATACTAAAATGATGGTCTAATTGGTATTTATCGGTATTTATTATTGATTTCTTCTCAGTGGAAAAGAATATCTAGATAAAAATCTCTATGTAACAGTGGTCATTGATTGAATGGAATGCATTCAGAATATTACATATATCTTTACCTAAAGAAATTAATGTATTTGTTTGCAAGGTTGTTATTTGGCCATTTAAAAGTGCTTTGTGAAAGATGAGAATGTTAAGATGGTGTTGGAATTTGGAAAATTACTTTGTATTTCCAGACCCATGTTCTTCGGTTTTAGAATTGAAAGTAGACTAAGAGACTAAGGAGAACACAGTCTTGTTTACTTTTATTTATTCTAAATGAGTGTGGAGTTAGAAAATGTGTTGCTTTTTAAAACTAGTCCCATAATTTAAAAATATGCTTTAGTATATGTGAAAATAGACACTTTCAATTAAACATATACCAAGAATAACTATTAGTCCCTTAGATAGGCTTTTAGTTGATAAGCACTGATTGGTAAATTCTTAATAAAGTCAAAGAACTTAATTGGTTTAGCCATTTTCTTTTTTGAATCTTCAGATATAAAAATACAAGAATCTGTTAGTTATACATTGTGATATTTCCGTACTGAAGTCTAATTTTAAGTGTGCTGATTGTGGACACGTGAGCAATGGATTTGTGTCAAGATATAGAGTAGATTATAGCATTCATGCAACCAAGACACATAAATTCAACATCTTTAGTTTTCTTAAAATTAAGTATTGTTCCTACAAAAATGATGTACTAAAGAAATTCAAATAGGAGTATTTTATTAACTATATGGAAAAACTTGGTATATGGTTATATTTCCATTCAGCTAGGAACTAATATACAAGAATATCTGTGATGCACTGTTACTTTATGAAGACTCTGACTTGCATGGGTGACTTATTGCCTTTAAGATGTTGTCTTGCCAGTACTCACCTACACTGAGAACTGACTCACCAGAAAATTATACTCTGTTCAGGCAAATTTGCATAGCCCTAATTATTTTGTCTGATCCTCTTAGTGCCAAATCTCAGCAGATTTTCCTGATACTGAAGTTCAACTGCCATTCTTAACTTCATCACTGAGTTCTCCCTTGCACATGTAGCCTCTTCTTTAACTACTGCTGGTGGACCTTTTGAACTGCTCCTGCAATATCTCAGCTCTTAAAACACAGGCATCTTATTGATTTTCTCAACACTGCTCTTTAACGCCCCATGCCTCAGGCTGAATTCAGGTCAGTAGCCACTTGAAATCAACTCTGTTTGCTTTTCCCTGTGACTTTAAAATTTTTATTTGATAAACTTTGGAAAATAACATGTGTTTAAAATTTCTCAATTAATTTGTTGTCTTACTTTTATAGTAAAAGAATTATTAAACATTTACTATGCAACACTCAAAGAATCAAATTTTACAAAACATAGGACAAATGTTATGAAGTTTGTAGTTTCATACTTGCTCTAGGAAGGTGTTAGATGCTGCTAATTATGCATGTCACCAAGTAATTTTTAGAATTTCAAATGCTGACAAATAACAGCACAATGAACAAAAGAAAAAGCAAAAATAATATGCTTTATGCATATAAAATTACTCATTCATGCAAATACATCATTTGCTATTCATGTTTATAAATAAAATGTAATAGACTACATACTGGTGGACATGTGAATAGATATTGTCTTTACCTCACATTTACTAGATAATCCTGAAAGATAGAAGTTTTTAGTGTATATTTTTTTAGTGAGACAGCTATTTTAAAACTGTGATGCCCACAATTGGTTGATACATAAAACTATATAATATATAAAAAAGAAATATTTGGAATAAGAATAAAATAGTCATAAACTAACAAACGATATTTATGTGCAGGCAGACAAATAGAAGAGAATTTTTACATTTGCCAAAAACCTACATGTAGTATTTGTTGTATGCATGACTATTTCATGAGCTATCACAATGAACAAGAATGTAGACTCTGAGAACAAACTGTAGATTTGGCACATACTAGGTATGGTAAAGATTAGGTAGTTCAGAGCTGGAGCGATAGCTCAACAGTTAAGAGCACTGACTGCCCTTGCAGAGGACTTAGGTTTGAGCCCCAGTACCCACATGGTGACTAACAACTATCCATAACTCCAGCTCCAGAGGATCTGATACCCTCTTCTGGCCTGACAGGCACTGCATGACATGGTACACTTACATATATTCAGGCAGTACACTCATACACATAAAAATAAAATAGTAAATAAAATCTTAAAAAAAGATTAGTATCCAGATGTCTCTTGGCCTTAATATATATGACAGACTGCATGAAACTTCTTGGGGTGGGTATGGGGGGATGGGGTGTGCATGAGAGAGGGGGTCTAAATTTGTTTGAGATCTATTATATGAAATGCACAAAAACCAAATATAGCATACAATTAAATAAAAGAAACAAAACAAACCAAAAATACAGTCTCCATATAAGTTGCTCTTGACATACAGTAGTTCAAATTGAGCCTTTTTATGATTTATTGGATTGGACCAGTTCTTTTTTGAATTTCCCTTTTTGAATGACAGTAATAGTAAGCTTCTCCATAGCCATCATGGAAAATGGCCAGTTGTGGTTGCACTCAGTCCCATGACTGCAAGATTGAATAACCTTGCTCTCTCTATAGCACATGATACTACTGAGGTACACTGTTCTGCACATTAGACATATTAAGGCCATTTTTGACTTGTGATACTTTCCTCTTAGGATGAATTAAAATGAACATATGTTGGGGAGAATTTGTACTTGTTTACTAGTTTACTAGTTCTTATAAACATTGCATCTGATATATATCTTGTCAACTTAGAATATTGCTTTGAGATCATATTTACTTATGGTACCTTTCTATGTCAGCAAAAAGAGTATTTGAAATCCCAAACATATATCAATAAATTTTAATTCTCATTGTTTCTTTTCTGAAATATTTTTGTAAAAACTTTGAGAACACCATATAATGTATATTATAGCATATCCATCTCCCCCAACTCCAAAATCCACCTCAACATCCTTACAAACTCAACTTCATGCTCTTTTTGTTGCCATAGAGCACAGTTCGTGTGGCCAAAATATCTTGGGTGTGGATCCATCCCCTAAACATGATTGGCTTACCGGTGACCACATCTTAAAGAAAACTGACTTCATATCCCAGTATCTATCAAATGCCAAGAGCTTCTCAGCTAGGCCTGGGACTTTGTGCCTACCTCCCATTTCATGACAAGGTTTTGTCTGACCTGAGTTTGAACAGGTCTAGTGAACACTATCAAAAAGGCTATGAGTTCATGTGTGCCACTGTGCTGCTGTCTGGGAAACACTGCTAGGTTGTAGTTGTCCACCACTTTTGACTCTTACAAGTTTTCTAGACCTCTTCTGAGAAAATCCCTGAGCCTTGGGGAAAGGGGAGAAACATGGGTGACCCATTTGAGGCTGAGAACTCCCCAATCTCTTTCTCACCACATTGGCCAGTGGATTTCTGTATTAATTGTCTTCTACTACAATAAGGAGCTTCTCTGATGATAGTTGAGAGATGACTAATCTATGGGTATACATTAATTGATTAGGAGCAATTTTATTATTCTGCCAATTTAATAGAATATTGGTAGTAGGTTCTGTTAGCATTTGGTATATGATTAAGTAAATTCTCTAAGAATTATTTATAATTCAAATATGTTCTAACTTGTAGGAAACCAGGATGCCAGGCCCTAAGGTGAGGTGAGCCTAAAACTTATAGGTCCAGGCTTCATTCTCTGCTAAAGGGAGGGGCACTGAAAACAGTGGCTCTGATAATCTCTGTCTTGCAGAATACTGCTAGACTGGCAGGAGGAATCAACCTGGTCATAAAAGTGCAGGCTCCCTGCTCTGTGGGAAAGCGTCTTGGTCAACAACCCTTAGCTCATCTCCTTGTCCTGAACAAATAACTCAGCTATCCCTGGCTAAGTGATTATTCCAGGTTAAAGGTTTACCCCTGAGCTAAAAGCTAAAAGTTCACCATGCTTTTAGCTTTAAGAAAGAAAACATTGTGGCCAATAAATTAC
>NW_008346803.1:423029-429174 GCF_000622305.1 Nannospalax galili
TCCTACAGTTTATGACTCTGTCTCTGATCAGACCCTCTGCCCCAAAGCCAGTAGGTCCCCCGCTAAGCAAAGCAAACCTGAGTCCAGACATAACTGAAAGAAAATATTCTAATTTAATCATGAAATTATATATATATATATATATATATATATATCAGTACCAATATTATGTATAATATTTGACATAAATTTAGTGAAAATCAGTATAAGTTATTACAATGCATTATAGCACTAAGTGTTTTTGTATTTTATTTTTGAAATATGGTCTCCCTGTAGCTTCATCTGGCCTGGAACTCACTGTGTAGACTAGGCTGTCCTAGACCTCACAGACTTCCTCCTCTCTCCGCCTTCACAGAGCTGGATTTAAAGGCATGTGATATCAAGCCTGGCTAAATATTTTAAGCACTGGAGAAAAACTAGAATACATACAAATAAAAGTAGCAACTGAATCAGTACATGTAGCATTCACATTAATAAAATTAATTAAAATTAGCAAAACTATATTTAATCTTTACATAACAAACTTTTGATAAATTCTTTAATAAAAATAAATACTATTATTTGAATATATTATCAAATTAAGGTACATTCATATGAGTAATCATAATCACAAAATAAACATCTTGTTTTATCCAATACTACTAAATTAAGTACTAAATTTGCAGATAATATATAGGTTTACTTACAAATTGAATCAAAGACACAACCTGCTACTTTAGGGCTTTTTTTCATTGTACTAGAACATAAAGGAAACATCCTGTTAATAGCTCGAAATTTCATTATGAAATCTATAAAGAAAAATTATTTTATATGATCTTTTTTTCTCTTTTCAGAGTTTGTTCTGATAAAGGGCAAGAAAAATGATCAGGTTATTACTATAACCTACTTAGAAATTCATGACTACCTAATTTCAGAGAGTAAATCTCAAGAAAAATGTTCTTTTCAGAGAAGCAATGAAGTGAAAGCTAATTAAAAATTCATTAGTGAAATATAAATGTATAAACACCATCCATCGTTTCTTTTAAGACAGTGAATACACAAATTTTATAACTCAGTTTTCCTAATTTCTAAGTCAGAAATGGCAAACATATTTCAAAAAGCTGTAACCCTGTTAGTAATATTCTCCTCCTCCCTTCCCTGCCCATTCTAGGCAAGTTTTCTTGTAAGCAACTGAACACTGTTGTCTTTGAACTGGTTATCAAACCCAAAAGTGAAACGGTATCTAAATACAATAAAATTTGAGGATAACTGTCCATTTTCTTTCTAGAATATAATAACATAACTGAATTGGTGAAAATTACTTTGTTTAATGTTTTTATATCTAGAGACTTACATCGTAGTCATTATAGAGTACTGTAGATCACAATATTTGCCTACAGATATAAAGGTAGGGAATATCTTACTTTATTTAAAGGACAATGGAAATAATGTAAAAATGATACACAGTTCCAAAAGGACCATTTTAGAATTAGTTTTACATTTCTGGTTTCAATTGTTTTGTTCAAAATATATTCTAATATAACATATGCTGTTATTTCTTACTATTTAATTTCATTCTTATTTTTATTGATTTTTACTTATACAAAAATATATCAAAGAAATAAAAGTAATATTAAAACATATACAAAAATGATCATCATATTTAAATTTATGGATATTATTCAGAGAGGTGTATATACTGAAAATATTAAATAAACTAGCAGGATATATGTATGTATAAATGTATACTTATATATAATATCATTGGAAACCTTAAGGTGTTTGTAAAGGATACAAATAATTAGCATATAATGAAACTGAACACTTTCTGAAAAAGTATTTGATCTTTTTTTTTGACTGTTTGTTTAGTGTGCACTTTTATTAAACTAGTCTCAGTCAGTGTACAGATAAGCCCGGCTTAACTCTCAATGAGATTACTAGACTCCAGTGGATGAACTTACACTAATAGTCATCTGTGTACTAATACTTAAGTGGATAGAACATATATGACAGAATGCATTAAATCCAGTGGGGGTGGTCTATGGGAATGTGTGATGTGGCATGGTGTCTAAATTTGATTAAGATATATTGTGTGGATTATACGTACAAAAACTCAATAAAAATATTTAAGATATATTTGAGTGTGTTCACTATTTTTTTTTAGTTTTGTTTCACAGGCATATATCCATTGTAAATAGTAATGTTTTAATTTTTTCTGTGACTTTCTCCAGGAAGAATAAACAAGGGAGTGTTTAACCCAGATATGGCATGGATGACCAAGCAAAGAAACAGTTCCACAAAACTATACCTTAATGAGCCAGTGGGTTTATTAGGATTACTCATAAGACTATGAGTGAGGGGCTATTACAGGAGAATGGATGATGCAAAGGCAACTGTGTTTCAGCAAAACCCACTCTCTGACAGCAGACTCCCCCAGAAATCTGTATCCCTTGTTGTCCTCACAGGACTTGCAGACTGCTGGGCTTGTCGAGCAGACCCTGCTCACTAGCTATTGTTACTGCTTATATCACCCTGGGGAGAGGTCTTGTGAATCCTGAAATTTTCAGTAGATCCTCAGACTCATACTTTTGGAATGTTTACTTTTGCCTACTGTTTATTTCCTGAGTCTTAGCAGGCTTCTTGCTCCTTTTGTATGGAGTGTTTTAATTTGGAAGAAATTGCTACAACATTTCAAGGAGAAATTTTCTTCCAGAAATCTCTATGTGTCTCTAGACACTACAGGTGCAAGCATGAAATAGAGCATTTGATATTGAGCTTTCTAGTATTATGTTCTCAAAATGCATCCTTTTCCTTGCAAAGAATATATTTTCATTGATTATGTATGAATAATACTCCATTGTATACATATTTCACATTTTTGAATTTGTCCATTTGTGAACTAACACCTGGACTAGCACTGCAACACTATTTACACATTGGCTATTGTGAATAATGTTTCAATTAAACATGGACCTGCTAGAACTTTTGTGGTATGTTGTCTTAGAGTTCTTCCCATATGTATACTCCGGAGTGATATATAAAAATCTACTATTTTTGGAACCGCCACAATGATGTCCATAATAGCTTAAATAATTTGCATTCTCAGCAGTTACCCTCATCCTTACCATCATAGGTTGTTTTCCTTTTAATATATACATATAAATCCATATATACAAGTATATATATATATGTATATGTATATTTCTACACATAACTCATCATTCTCCCTTAAATCTATTTTGGTACTAACATCATAACACCAACTTTTTAATATACCTTATGAATATCTTCATAATTTCATATAATTTTTATCGTATTTACTACATACTCTTCCCCACTACTTTTTAAGGTTCAGGCTCTCCCGACACTTTTCCAGCACTGTGTTTTCAGTCTCTTATTTTTTCTAATAAACCATGCAGTACAGTTTCTGCAGCTTTTACACTAATGAGTGCGGGGCCATACATTGGCATATAGTCAACATATATGGGTCACCTCCATAAAGAAAACTAACTCCCCTCCCTCAGGAGCTATCATTTGTCAGTATCTCCTCAGTTAGGGGTACAGGGTTGTAAGCCCTTCCCTAATCTATGCTACAATATAGATTAACTTGACCTCGTGAAGGTCTTATGTTTGCAGTCACAGCTGCTATAAGTTACTGAGTACTATGGTCCTTACCAATGTACACTACATCCATTTGCCCCTCCCTGATCTCTAGGTTTTTAAAGTCTTTCCACCCCCTCTACCTGTTTGGTATGGGAGCCTTGCTGGATGGTCTTAGTTTTATTTATTTATTTTTACTTAGTGATACTAATTTGGAAAGGAATGAGACAAAATCTTAATGCTGTTTTATGATTTTCATTCCCCTGATGGGTATGGATATTAAATATTTTTCATATGTTTATTTTAATTTGTATTTCATCTTTTGAAATGTCTATTTTATTCACCCACTTACTGGGTTGCTCAGGAGTCTTCTGTGTTAGTTTTTAAAAATTTCTACATATCTACAGATTAATGGTCTTTCAGGTCTGTGTAGCCCAAGTTCTCCCATTTTGTAGATTGTTTCTTCACTCTGCGAATTGCTTTCTTTGTTTTTCAGAAGCTTCGTAATTTCACTTGATCTTATTTGTGGATTTTTGGGTTAACCTCCTGAACTACTAGAATCCTTTTCAGAAATTCTTTGCCTATGCATTAAAAATTGAAGTGTTTTCCTTACGCATTTGTATAACTTCAGAAGTTCAGGTCTTAAATTAAGTTTCTTCATCTGTTTTGTATTGATTTTTTATTGAGGATAAAAAATAGAAATCTCATCTCATATTTGCATGTACAGATATCCTTCCTGATTTTATTGGACATGCTCTCAATATTTTAACACATTTGGCATATTGTTGAATATCAGTGTTTCTAAGTAACACATGTTTTCTTATCATGGTTCTACAATATAACTTGCAATCAAGTATTGTAATAATAGTCTATATTATACTGAAGTAAGCTACTTCTACTATTTTTACTTATACTATTTTGTTTGCATTTTTTAATCATGAAGCGATTCCTAATTTGTCAAAAGCCTTTCCAGGATTTGTTGGAATGATCTTTGATTATTTTAGTTCTTACATCTGTTCATGTGTTGCACTGAATTTATTTCTTGTGCATGCTGAACTACCTTGCGTACTAGGAATGATGCTAACACTATCATTTTAAAGAAACATTTTAATGTTCTGAATTTGGTTTGAAAAAAAAATATTGTGAATTGTTGCATCCGATTTCTTCAAGGAAATTATTCTATAATTTCACTTTGATGTTTTTTCAGTATTTTCCTTTACTGATCTTCTCCATATATTTATTGACTTCTGTATTTCATTTAACTGCATTTATACTCCATTACAACTCCATAGGCAATTTATTTGGCTATCCCTTCATCTTACTGAAAATTTTTATAGTCATTCCCTTGAATACTTTGTCTAGGATTTCATCTTAATTACTATTTTTGAAATCCATTAGTGTGGATCAGTAAATTTCAAAGATGTCATTCTATGAAGACTTTTCATATTCCCTATGTTTCTGCAATGAGCCTTGCACAACTGGGATTAGGATTGGGTTAGATATTTTTAATCGCTTCTACCCATTTAGTTGGAAATATTTGCACTGTGCAAATGGGACTAAGTTGTAATATGTCTGGTGTCCTGTTTCTCCAGATTGACTTAGGCTGGAGGTCAGCAACTTAAGTCTCAGCTTTCACATGCTCAGGGAACAGGATATGATCCCCAGGATCACCATGAGAGATGGATACTAACTGAAGAAGCAAACAGAAACAATCAATAGGCCTCCTTTGAAAATACAGTAATAGCCAATTTAAAACAATCACTATCAACTCAAGTAACTGTGGAAGAATAAAGGGACAGGAATATATGGCATATACTAAGGTAATTATTAAGTATAGAGTTATGAAAAAATAAAGAATCACTAGTGTTACAAATATTAGAGAAAAATAGAAAACAGTGAATCACAGGGAAAACAAAAAAGAAAGGAGGAGGTTAGGCAATCCAGATAAAGGGAACATGCAAAGGAAAGCAGTTACAGAAATGCCATCATGTTATCTGAAGCACTCTAATGTTTGGGAAGCTAAGATGGTCCATCACCAGTCCAACTTGTCCCTTTGGAAAAAACTTCCTAAAAAATAACAATAAGTAAAAATTAAAAAAAAAAAACAGAAGAAAAGGAAAGGAACAAAAAAGAAAAGGAGGGGGGATAGTGTAAGACAATGTAGTCTACAAAATTGAAATTAGATTTTAAATATGATCTGCCTCTTTGCTTTTCTGCAGTCACTCACCTGAGCACAGACTCAGACTCTCAAGTGGGTTCAGGCAGACTGTATTCACGAGGCCACTTTTCTAGGTACAGATGCTGTCTATGAAGCCACTAGCAATGATGCAGGTGCATGCTGTTTCTAAGTGATTACTTATGTGAGTATCCAGCCAAAATCCGTCTCAATGTTGTCTTGCTTTATCCTTCTCTGGCTATCTGACTTGTTTTCTGACTAGAGTAGAACATTTGTAGCATTATATTTCCTCTGTTGAACATTGCATTCTTTGTCTCACCATCAGAGTGTGTATCTGGTCAGTGATTATTGTACTAACTATAAATAGTAACATATACTATATTATTTAAC
>NW_008346803.1:429591-430682 GCF_000622305.1 Nannospalax galili
TATTTAAAAATTATTATTTGTTTTCTGTGTTTGGTTGTGAAACAAACCTAAGTATTTGAAGTATCCAAAGCTATTTCCTATGCAATCTGACCTTTGTCTCCACACTGTCAGTTCTGTCCTTGTGTCATGCCCTCTCTCAGGACTTGTTCTCTTAAGTTGGATCTTTCTTCTCTAGCTTTTAAAATCCTATCTCCACAGATATTTTGCTTTCATCTTATAATTTTCTGTGTTTGGTTGTGAAACAAACCTAAGTATTTGAAGTATCCAAAGCTATTTCCTATGCAATCTGACCTTTGTCTCCACACTGTCAGTTCTGTCCTTGTGTCATGCCCTCTCTCAGGACTTGTTCTCTTAAGTTGGATCTTTCTTCTCTAGCTTTTAAAATCCTATCTCCACAGATATTTTGCTTTCATCTTATAAACATAATTATATCTTTCATCTTGTAAAACTTCTGCTACAGATATTTGCTACATCTCATTATTTTTCTTAGGCATTTAATAATTAAATATCTTATTTTTTATAAGGATTTATGCATATTATAATATGAAATATCCAGAAAAAATCATAGAAGAAATTATTCATACACATAGTTCCACTAACAATGCATTTTAACATTAAGTGCCCCAGAGTAGGGAAGATGGCTCCGTGGGTAAGAGTGCTTGGTGAGCAATCCTGAAGAACAGATTTCTAATCCTCAGCACCCACAAAATTCTGGGCATGGCTGCATACATGTGAATAATGCCAGAATTTTCAGTGATGGAGACAGAAGCTTTGCTGGCACTTGCTGTTTGCCCATCTAGCACCAGCTTCTATGAGAGATTATGTCTGAATGAAATAACTTGAAAATTGGTAGAAAAAGACATTCAATATCCTCTATGGCCTCCACATGTGTACTGCTTATACACTACACACTCATAAAAACAACAACATAAACAACACACACACTGCCCCCATATACATGCATATTCATGTGTTCCTGATATATAAAAAATATTTTGAGAGATTCTTGGAAAATCCTGACCAACAACTCAAAGGAAGGATTTCCCTGCCTGGAACTGTCTTTTGTTACATAGCCTTGAGTAATACACATT
>NW_008346803.1:430721-454708 GCF_000622305.1 Nannospalax galili
ATGTGTATAATATGTGTATTTTTCAATATTAACATTTTTCAGTATTAACATTTCCCTGTGGTTTTTAACACTTCTCTGTGTGTTGATCTCTACTTTAACTCTATTCTCTCCTCCCATGTATAATCCTCCTTATTCTCTCCCCAGTTAAAGTCTTCCATTTTCCCATTTTGTCCCTTAATAGCATCCTTCTTTAACTTTACCCCTGTGATTCCTTTCCATTTTTCTGGCTCCTTTGGTCATGTCAGGACACATATTCACATCCAAGGATTTGTAGCTAAGATTCACAAATGAGAGAAAACATATGCTGCTTGTTTTTTCCAAGTCTGTGTTACTTCATGTAGCATAACGATTCCAAATTCCATCCATTTACCTGAATATTTCATGATTTTGGTTCTTTTGGCCACTAAACAGAACTCCATACTGTAAATGTACTACATTTTCATTTTCTATTCATCAGTTGAGGGACATTTATCACAGGCTATTGCCACAGCCATTGATTGCCTCTCAATACCTGAATGCAAGACCCTACTGCTAAAAACTGACACACTTTAGACACAGGACTTGGAGTAATCAAGCCAGAACTGATCTTGATGCCTCCTCCCTGAAGACTAACTACCATAGTATCAAAAGGTGCTATGAAAACTGCCAAGAAAGAAAAAAAATCAATTAGTCTCTCCAGACATAAAGTCTATAACTTCAACAATGACCAGCCCAACAAATAATTTCTGCTGGTGCAGTAGTGGCAATTTTATCTCTGGTGTAACCAAAGGCCATCTAATTGGACTTAAGCCCCACTCAACGGGAGGGAACATATGTGTGGCACTTTAATCATAGTCAAATAACATGGCTGAAGTTGTCATAGATCCTAGAGGAAAACCTACATTTGTCACACAACTAGACCAACATAATTTCTTACTGTATTGTAAATATATAACCCTACATTTAGAGACAGGTATACCTCTCATAACTCCTCAAAAAAGATTCTTTTGGCAAAAGATGGAGACTCTTACAAAGTCCCACAAGTGTTCAAACACAAGAAATAAGTGTCTCTGAGGTGCCCATGCCCAAGTGACACATCTGCAATACTCCTTCCACATCCAAACCTCAGGGAACATAGCAGAAATGGCATGGAAAGAATATTAAATCATCACTCAACTCATACCGGAAAAGCTTCCTCATGTAACAGATGCCAAAGATGGGGTGGGAAGATTGTGAGAGCAGGAGGTGCCTGGTCATTCCAAGTTAACATGCTTTTCCAGGCAGCTATTAAGTTACTACTATAAATTAACATCAATTGTACCAGCTTGCAAAGACATATGCAAACTCAAGCCAGACAATGGCCAGTATTGACATGGAAAAGTGGCTAAAAATCCCAACCTTAACAAGGAACTATTGGCAACTGATAACTACTGGGAGAGGAAGAATTGATTTTCTTTAAAGATATGATTCTAGATAGGTTAACCAGGCTCCAGTAAAGGGATACACACCAATGAAGATTTGGGCCACAAACTTAGCTAGATTGGCCTTAACATATATGGCTGAATACATGAAATCAGGTGGGAAAATATAAGAGGGGTGTTAGATGGGGAGGAGGTCCAAATACAATAAAAATATATTGTATAAAATTAGGAAAAATATCAACTTATAAAAGAAAAGAGAATTATTTTAACAAAAATAAGACCATGCCACATATACAATTTGCCAGTATTCTCTGACAACAATAGAATACATCTGATATCACAGAAATCTATTCTTTTTTATGAAGAGTTTTGTAATTTTTCATTTAATTATCTTTGCTCTCAAATGAATGAGTACCAATGAATAAAGTGTGTCTAGATAGCAAGAAAACATGTATACAATAATCTACATAGCAGTGCCATACTAATGTTTTCTGTCAACAACAAGCATCAGAAATAATTTCCACTGTCACCACTGCTTTTGCTCATTTCTCAGCCGAAATATGAGTTTTAGAACTTACCACAGTGCTTATTATTTGCCACTCATCCCCCGATCTCCTTTACTGCTGTGTCATCTCTCCCCCTTCCTCTTGTATGTGGATTCCTTATCTCTTTATTTCTTTGGTAATTAATCCCAGTCTCTGTTGAATACTGTTACTATATTTAAATGATTATTTGCAGAACAATTTAATAACATTTTTGTCATTTCACTCTTCTGCTCTGGCATGTGTGTGTGTGTGTGTGTGTGTGTGTGTGTGTGTGTGTGCGTGCGCGTGTGTGTGTGTGTGTGTGTGTCTCGTAGGCGGCTTTTTCTAGATTTTTGTTTCCAAAAATTATAATTGGCACTGTGTAGTAGTGTTATTTTATTTTTTTAAACATTTTATTTATTATTTTTATATTTTTGTGTGTATGCGTGTATTGCCTGCATGTAGTTAAGTGTACCCGTGTTGTGCGAAGCCCACAGAGGACAGCAGAGGTTGTCAGATCCCCTGGACCTGTAGTTACAGACAGTTGTTAGGTGCCATGTGGGCGCTGGGATTAGAACCCCGGTCTTCTGCAAGAACATTCAGTGTTCTTAACCACTGAGTCACCTCTCCAGCCCCCAGAAATTCCAAGTCTTAACAGATTTTTAAGGGCAAAGACACTGAATGTGAGCTTAGTTCCCTATCTGGCCTTCTGCCCTTGGCAAATACATTCATTTATTCTTTAATGTGGCTCTGTTAATAATTCACCAAATAAGGAAACTATAAAATATATACCATCCTATCTCTTGTTTTGTTTTTCTCTGCTTCTCTGGTGTGTGTGTGTGTGTGTGTGTGTGTGTGTGTGTGTGTGTGTGCGTGCGTGCATGTGTGTGTGTGTGTGTGTATCGTACAAGGGTCTAACAGAACAACTAATAACCTAACGAACATAAGACTTTGCTCATAAAATGGCTGTCTTAGTAGTAAAGTCCTATATTTTTGTGCTGTTTATCTCTATTTTTGCTGCACAGTATTTGGGTCAGGATGATTTGTTACAAAGTTATTCACCACTCCTTTCATCACATTCCTTTGCTTCCCACAGGTTAGTAACAACCTCCCATGGGACACTGAAGAATCTTCCTAACGAACATAAGACTTTGCTCATAAAATGGCTGTCTTAGTAGTAAAGTCCTATATTTTTGTGCTGTTTATCTCTATTTTTGCTGCACAGTATTTGGGTCAGGATGATTTGTTACAAAGTTATTCACCACTCCTTTCATCACATTCCTTTGCTTCCCACAGGTTAGTAACAACCTCCCATGGGACACTGAAGAATCTTCCCAATAGATAGTACTTACCTCTTATCTTTTTATACCCTCATCCCGTCATAATTCCTCAACTATTTCCTGAAAATTAAACTAATCTTATCAGTGCTCAGCTTAAAATATTATAAGAATTCAGGGATCTTTTCAGTGTGCCCCGACCCTGACACTCTGAGACTTACTCCTAATGTTTGTATTGATTTTTAATATAGAAAATAGAGGAATGGGTTTCTCTGTGACATTCCTGTAACTATATATCAATATATTTTGCTTATATTTGCCTGATTTCTTCCTCTTGCCTCCAGTGGGTGTCCTTTCATCGACCCAAAAAGTCCCCTCTGCTTTATGTCAAACACCCTGTCGCCAGCTCAATATCCCTCTCCATCTCAGTACACTTTCTTTCAAGCCAAATCAATTCATTATTTGCCCATGATTCTACTCTGCTCCCTCAGAGTGCTTTACGTACCGATCCTTTAGCCTTAACACTCTTGCCTCCTTGTTTTTGTAACAGCCTCCAAATATATTTGCTTCGACTGAAATGTACACAGCTCTTCAAAATAAAGTGAGTTTACCTTTCATTTCCAGTTTCTTTTCATTTCTATGGAACTTTTCAATTGGCATGCATTCATTATGCACAGTAATGAATTTCCCAAGTTCATTTTTATTCTAATATATCATGTACTTTGGCTATGTTCATCCCTATACTGCCACTTTCTCTTCACTTCCCTTTCCTTTTCCCAGACACTACAATATTCTTAATATGGCATACGTACATGCATTTATATGTATTTGTACATAAATAAAAAATAAGCCTGGCGTAGTGGCGCACACCTGTATCCCAGCACTTGGGAGGCAGAGGCAGGCAGATGTCAGTGAGTTCAAGGCTAGCCTGGCCTACATAGTGAGTTCCAGGACAGCTTGGGCTACAGTGAGACCCTGTCTCAAAAAGACAAAAAAAAGTATATTGGTATCCATATCATTGATATAAATCTAATAAAGATGAAAAAATATTTACTGTCATTATTGCATATATTTGAAACTAGACTGTATAGGATGCATTATATATACATATATATATATACTTATATATATTAGAGTACATTAGATTTGATTTGGAAGGAGGCAATGGAGGGTGGTGTGGATGGGGAGGGAATATAAATATAAATTTATATAGTACGGTATTGCAAAAATTCAATTTAAAAATGAAGAGAAAAACAAAAAAGAATGTATGGGGCAGCAGAAGAAAAACCAAATTACCACGCTAGTTAATGTGTCATAGAATAAAAACTATTAAACTTAAAAATATATATTTAATTTTTCATAAAACACCTGTGGTTGTGACAAACCACCTAACTTTTCTGATAATTTCACTTTCCCAAATTTAAAACTGGTTACAGTAGAATGTGAAGCCAGGCGTTCTAGCTTTACATTCTATTTCTTACCCATAAATGTATTGCTTAATTAATCAGTAAATGAGTTAGTCAATGGATAAGGGAATGGAAACAGAATATTAACACAAACATTTGCTTTTCTGCTAATGATGCAAACAAGACTTTTCCCAAATCATAAGGATCTGTTACTTGCTATGTGATTCCCAATGCTATCAATAAAAATGGTTACACAATTATCTCAGAAACACTTATCTAATATCAAAGTACTATTTTGTTGCAGTCATCAATGAAGTACCATGAAAGAACTCTCAGAGATTATAGGCAAAGCACCCTTATGAAGAATAAGCCCTGTTTATCTCATGTGAATTCATTCTGCACATCAAACACTCATTCTAGAGCTCCATAAATCTACAGAGTATAAGAATATGACCAAAATATTTCCAGACCAAATAATTATCCTGTTTTGGTGAAAATTCTAACAAAACAACAACAACAACAACAACAACAACAACAACAAAACCCAAAACCTAGATAGCATGGCACCAAAAAAGAGAATAACATAAAAACAGGTAATTCTACTCAGGGATGAGTTCTGAAGTCTTGTTTTCTGCATTTTGTGCCATAACTTTTCTCTGAATAGGACACCTATATCAAACCTCTGTCTCCCATGGCTCATGAATAGGGCATAGTCCATTTTCTGCTGTGTCGATGTGCTGGATAGATTTAGTTAACAAAAAGATACCTATGGGAAGAGGAAACTTCAGCTGGAGAATTTCCTCTATTGTATTGGCCTATGGGCATGTCTATAAGACTTGATCTTGGTTGTTGAGTGATTTGGGATGACTCAGCACACTGGAGGTGGTTCCACTCATGGACAGGTGGGCTGGGTTATATAAGAAAGCAGGCTGTGCACAGGCCAGATGAACAAACCAGTAAGCAGCAAAGTCTAGGCTTCAGCTCCAGCCTAGAGGTTCTTGCCCTGTGTAAGTTTTTTGCCTTGGCTTCCCTCAGTGATGCAACTTGGAAGAGCAAGTTGAAATAAACCCTTTCCAAACTTACTTTTGGTCAGTGTTTTATAACAGAAATGGAAACTAAACCAGAACAGTTCGTATAGAGCCATCCCAGAGTAATTAGTTCCACTTCTATTTTTAAAATATTTTATTTTTAAAATTTTACATGTATCAGGGTATTGCCTGGATGTATGTGAGTGTACCCATGTCGCGAAATGTCCCAGAGGTCAGGATAGGGTGTCAGATTCCCCAGGAACTGGAGTTAAGGATGGTTCATAGCCACCATGTGGGTGCTGGTAATCGAACCTGGGTCCCCTGCAAGAGCAGTCAGAGCCATCTGTACAGCCCCTCAACTGTATTCTAAATATTTGTAATGGCAATAAATGTGAAATCCTCATAACTAAAACCTATCAATCTTTCTATAAGCACAAATATTTTAAGAAATATTGAAGCATATTTTAGTACTGTAATGGTAACCTTTTGCTGATGCAACCACTTTTTTTTTTAAGGTGGAAATTCAGTCTTTATTTGGCAGAGCACATTAATGTACAATTTGAATTTTTTCCAATGAATGTGTAAAACTTTTTTCTCTTTTTTTCAGAAGAAGCACTTCATTACAGCTTTAACATATTCAGTAATAATTTCCAGAGCAAGGATACATCTCTTTCAAAAGTGGCTGTAATTTTTAGGTTCACAGTTGACAATACGGTTATACAATATTGAACTCAGTATAAACCTTGTAAGACATAAAATTGAATGAGTTTTTATCATTTTCAGAATATCCACATTTCATTTTAAAATATGCTGTTTCCTATATTTTTAATGCTACTAACACTTAGATTTTTGCACATGTATCTTTAATCTCTATGTATCTGATTATTACTAGTCATTCTTGGTTATACTTGGAGCCTTAGTACCTGAGTGAGTATGGGTATAAAGTCATTAGGTAGATGTCAATGGTAATGTTTATCAACTCTATTAATTAACATGAAGTAAATTTTTATGCTTTTTCCTCAAATATGTCTTTTTTAAAATTTGTTGATTTTTTTTGTGGTATATCATATAGAACATTCCACACAAACTTATTCATCTATATACCCACTTCCCAAATGGCACCCTCCCATAGCCTCCCCCTTCCCACACACTGGATCCCATATACTCTGTCGTCCCTGTTACCGTCTACTGTGTCGTCAGTGCCCTCAACCCTTCCCCAGTGCTTGTCCATCTGCTGAATCTAGTCAGCCTATCTAGGGATCCTTTTTAGGAAGATCAACTGTTCCTCTTCTAGAAGCAATCAGTTGTAAATATTCCTTTGGATAAGATTGGGTTCTGCTGTTCATTTCCCCAGATCTATGCTGGGTTATTGTCTGGGAGTCTTTTGTGCCACCCTGGCCAATGACTCAAAGGAAGGTATTTCCTGTCTCACATTGTTTCGTGTTACATAGCCTTTAGCTATACATATGGAATCTTAAAAATTATATTGACCCCTTTAATCTTTGGTTATACTTTCCTTTTGGGTGTTTAAGACCGCACAATGGGCCAAGAGTAACCAATTTATTTTTACTTCTAAGGTCATTTGGGAATCTGCTCCTTAGGGATGACATGGGCTTGGGAGTAGTCCGTGGCTCCTTTCTTTAACCAGTTCCATTTATGTGACGATAAGTCAAAGGTCTTACTTGATGAAGGTGCCAAGAACATTTACTGGGGAAAGAGAGCATGTTCAGCAAATGGTGCTGGTAAAAGTGGATCTCCACCTGTAGAAGAATGAAACTAAACCCCTATCTTTCACCTTGCACAAAAGTCAACTCCAAATGCATTAAAGACCTTAATGTGAAGCCTGAAACTATGAAACTGTTAGAAGAAAACTTTGGCAATAACTGACAAGATATAGATGTAGGAAAGGATTTTCTAAACCGGACATCAACGACCCAGGAAACAAGGTCAAAAATCAACAAATGGGACCTCATTAAACTTAAAATCTTCTGCACATAAAAAGAAACAACCAAAGAAGTGAAGAGAAAACCCATAGAATGGGAAAAGATCTTCACCAGTGACACATCTGACAGAGGTTTAACATCCAGAATATATAAGGAACTCAAAAAACAAAGAATCAAGAGAAGTAACCCAATTAACCCAATTGAAAGATGGGCTAAGGAACTGAACTGAGAGTTCTCAAAAGAAGAAATAAAGATGGCTAAGAAGCATTTTAAAAGGTGTTCAACATCACTAGTAATTAGGGAAATGCAAATTAAAACCACTTTAAGATTTCATCTTATCCCAGTCAGACAGGCTAAGATCAAGAGAACAAATGATATGAAATGTTGGGGAGGATGTAGGGAAAGCGGAACACCCATCCACTGCTGGTGGGACTGCAAACTTCTTCAACCCTTATGGAAAGCAGTATGTAGAATTCTTAAAAAACTACAAATGAACCTACCATTTGACCCAATTATACCACTCCTTGGCATATACCCAAAGAACTCATTCTATTGCAGAAACACTTGTACATCCACGTTTGTTGCTGCTCTTTTCACAATAGCTAAGAGATGGAAGCAATCTAAGTGTCCCTCAACTGATGAGTAGATAATGAAAATGTGGTTCATTTATACGATAGAGTTTTACTCAGCTGTAAAGTATTAGTCACTTTTCTGTTGCTGCAATAGAAACACTGACCCAGGGCCTGGAGAGATGGCTCAGTGGTTATGAATACTGGTTGTTCTTGCAGAAAACCCAGGTTCAAATCCCAGCACTCACATGGCAGCTCCCAACATACAGTGGAACTGAATACACATTACCATTCCAAAAGGGTGGAATGGAGGCATAGTAAGGAAATATTGGACCACAAGAAGACCAAAAACCAGCAGGGAAAACAACAAATCCAATAGCTCCATGTCCAACTTCTGGGACTTTGCTTCCAAAGGGCTTAGATGGCTCAGCCTCTCTAGCTTTGCTGCATACACCACACATCTCTCTCTTGTGCTGGTACCACTCCCTGTGTGCAGGTGTTCTTGGCAGATGCCTTACAGCTCTGGCATCACGAACTTCTAGGGGTCTCCATTGCCAACCAGGCTTCACCTTCATAGCTTCACGCAATGGTCTATAAAGCCTTCTCCAGGCAGGGGAACCCCTGCTTCATGCTGCCTGGGCTCAGCAGATCTCTGAAAGCTGTGGAGGAAGAACTGATGACCCCTTCCTTCATTCTTGGATCTTTCATGCCTCTAAAGCCAGCACCAGGTGAACAACAATGCCAATTTTGACTGAAAGTTTGGGATGGACTCCAGCCTGCTTTATCCATTTTAGAAGCTGTTCTCTTCAGTCGTCTCTGCAGCATTTTCCTTTCACAAGTTGGAGGCTTAACTAGGTGTGGTCTTGCCCTGGAGGCCCTCTCTCCATTGTTTAAGTTTGAATCTCTAGACCCCTCCTTAATCACTTTAATCTTCTTAATCTCTTTAATCTCCTTATCAGTGGGATCCTCTCTATTACATGCCAAGGATCCAATATTTATCTTCCTTGTGCTCTTTTTCAATCCAAACAATATTTCTTTCTGTCCCATTTGCTCCCTTTCACTGTAGATCTGCATAATATTCACCATTAATAGACACACCACCATTTCTACATTAGGCTGTCTTGAAATTTCTTCTGCCAGAAAAATTAATCCATGGTTTTCCAATTTAGCCTCAGGAAGCTTTTTGGTTGGGGGTAGCCTCCAGCCAGACTCTTGGCCAAAATATCACGATTGCTGCTTAAGTACTTATTTCCCTCCGGAACTACATTGTTCTCAGCACTACTTTCTTCCAGAACCCTACTAGAATGGCCTGTTACGCTCTTTTTACAGCAACCACTTTTCTATCCCAGCCAAACCTTCTACATTTCTTCAAAACCCCACATGGTCAGGTTCTTCACAGCCAACAGCCCACTCTCTGGTACCAATTACTGTATTAGTCACTTTTCTGTTGCTCCAATAGGAACACTAACCATAGAAATTTATGGAAGGAAGAGTTTATTTGAACTTACAGTTATAGGGGAATTACAGTCCATCATGGCAGGGAGGCATGCTGGCTGGAGGTGGCTGGAGCAGGAGCAGCAGGAGATAAGCTCTCACATCATCATGCAGGCACAGGAAGCAAGAGAGCAACTGGAGATCCTGCAAGGCTTAAGAACTCTCTAAGCCCACCCCCAGTGACGCGCTTCTTCCAGGATAGCCACACCTTCTAAAACCTCCCAAAACAGCTCCACCATCTGGGGACAAAATGTCCAACTACTTGGAGTCTATGGGGGACATTTTCATTCAAACCATCACAAAAGGAATCATGAAATTTGCAGGTAAATGGATGCAACCACTTATTTTTAAAATGGTAAGACTATTTTTCTGTGTTCTGTTAAATATGCTCATACTGTCTGCCTACCACCTGCAACTAAAATAATTCTTTCCTTGAGAAGAAAAGTTTATTATACCCTAAGTTAAGTGGTTTCTTTGGGCACAAATAAGGTACAAATAGATTATGAAAAACAGCCTATTTCATGCAGTTATCATCTTTGGTTTAAAATGTCATACTGAGGCTTTACAATGCAAAAGGAGGAAACGACCTCCTACATGTCAGATAACAACAGGAAATGGAGAATAGGAAGAACCAAATAAAATAGAATAATTTTCAAAGCCACTAATACTTTTTAGGCAAAGCACTATGTAGACATTAAGGGAAAATCATTAAGTTACCTAGAAGAATATTGTTCCCATATGTTCTGTGAGTATATTTATGTTAGAAAACACCTACATATTCAATCATCAATACATGATCAGGAAATGAATTTGTCCATATCAGAGGCTGTGTGGGAAATTAGAAAAAGAAAGTAACCACAGAAAGCATAAGTTTCCATTAAAACAGAAGAAAATGCTAATGATTTGTCTTTCTTTAGGTTCCCATTTTCCCTAAAAATGTACATAACAGACTATTTTTGAACTGAGATTCTATATGGGTCACATAATTATAAAATATTTTAGTATTTTCTGAAATTTTCATTTAATCTCCTCCTAGACACAGCCTCACCTTGCTAACCACCTAAATTCCTGTCTTTTTTAATTTTAAAGCCCATGCAATTCAATTATGTTACCAAAATTCTGTCAGTGTGGGGCTATCCACTGTGGCATTGTCAACCTACTAGGTGCCATACCCTTAAAGATAATTGACTTGCCTTCTCCCAGAAGCTACCAAATGCCAACAACTTCTTAGCTTGGGGTGGAAGTTTGTGCTCATCCCTCTCTCCATTGTGAGACTTTTGCTTAAGACTGCAGGTCTTATGAATACTCTCATAAGTTCTGTGGTTTCATATGTGCAACTTCCATGTTGTGTCTGGAAAACACTGTTTCATTGTGGGAATCTAGCATCTTTGGCTCCTTTGATCTCTGTGCTTCCTCTTCCAGGAGAATCACTGAGCTTGGAAAGGAAGGATGTGATATACATCTCCCAATTAGTGCTGAGCAGTCTGCTGCCTCTTATCCTTTGCAACTTGATCAGTTATATATCTCTGTGTTAATAACCATCTACTCCAAAAATAAGCCTCACTGATGAGGGTTGACAGGTGGATGAATCTATGAGTATATATAAAAGATGTTAGGAGTTCTTTCAGGAGAACAATAATAGTTTGTCCTTCACTAGAGTCTATGACATACAAAGGCACAGTTACTTGGACCTGATAAAGGTGCTAAGTATGGGTTCCATGTTGTAGAGAAAGTTTAAATCCAAACATAAAGTGTGTGGTTATTCCCATAACATTTGTGCCACTATCACACCAGTAAACATATCTTACGAGGCCAGTCAGTACTGTAGATCACTATCACCTTAGTTTTTCCAAGTTCGGTGACTCAAATATGAAGCAAATTCAGCAATAGGGTCTTATCATCAAGTTATGGATTTAATTTTTTGGTAATGTTTTTCACATCTACTAATTATTAAGGAGCAAGTTTTTATGCTTTGAAGAATTATTATTTACATATTTTTTAATTTCTTAAATTTTATTTGTTTATTTATTTTTACACACACTTCCCAGATAGCACCCTCCCATAGCCTCCCACCCCCCACTAGAGCCCTTATACTTTGATATCCCTGCTACTGTTTGCTGTGTTGTTAGCACCCCCACCCATTCCCCACTACTTGCCCTTCTGATGAATCTAGTAAGCCTATCTAGAGGTCTTTGTTTTAGGAGGGTCAGCTGTTCCTCATCTCGCAGTAATCTCTTGTCAATATTCCTTTGGGTGTACATATTTTTGACATTACCAATAACTATGCATGAGAAAGACTGATTCTAGCACTGTAGTTTCTAGGACTGAAGAGATCACTCAGTGGTTAAGAGCACCTGTTACTCTCACAGAGGGCCCAGGTTGCTTTACAGCACACACATCGTAGGGCTCTCAACCACTTCTAACTCCAGTTTTGGTGATCAGACAACCTTTTCTATCCTCCTGGGGTACCTATAACTCACATTGTGCACTTATAGACAAGCAGGCCCATACACACAGACACACACACACACACACACACACACATGAACACACACAAACACACACACATATATATAATTCAAATTTAATATGAAAAAGTAATATAGACTCTTACAGAATTGTAAAATTTCTATAACTCTGCAATAGCCCTCCAAATAGAAACACAGTCTTCAGCCAGGTAAGGTTTAGAAGTATGAAATTAGCTAGGAGTACCAAAGATGGTCAGCCAAATGGCAGTTTAGTGAAATGTAACTACAAAGCTTCCATCCTATATATTTCTCTTATAATCACTTTCACATCCTCACACTACCCTGTCAACCATCATGGTAGTCTCCTAGACTATCATAAACTGAACTTACACAGTAAGTCTGCCTTTAGTTTCCTTCATAGTATCTCAAACTATATACAAATAACTTTCTCATTACTCAGTGCATGTATAATCATTTAAGAATATCTTGATTAGATGATAAAAATAAATTATATCTATTATTCAGGTCACAGACTTTAAATCATAGTGTCATTTAAATTTTTTAGTTGTATAATTTACATTCTGCTCATTTTATTATACCATAATATGTGTTAATATATCCATAATCAAGAATTTTATGAATACATACGTAAAGTATTAAAATCAATTTAACAGGCCATATTCTCATGTCTATAGGCCCAGGAGATCATGACAAGGAGGATGTAGTGGTTAGGAAGGTGGCTCAGCAAGTAAAGATGTACTTGCTGTGAAAACATAAGGATCTATGTTCAAATGTCTAGAACCCATGTAAATATCTGTGTGCGGTAACATGTGAGCCTGTAACCCCAGCACTATAGGGCTAGCTTTGAAGACAGCACAAAGATTGGGGCTTGCTGGATGACAGCCTAGCTCCAAGCACAATGACAGACCCTATCTGAAGAGAATCTGGTTGAAAGTGACAGAGCAGGAGACATCATGTCCTCCTCTGGCCTCCATAAGAGCATATGAACTTATGCATGCCTACTCGTGTGCATACACCACGCACATACATACAAATACACAAACAAAAGCAGGATGTAAACTTGAGAACGTTTGATTGAAATAGGAAAATATATGCAGAGAGAAGCTACCTGATAATTATAAGTAAGTTTTAGTAAAATTCAGGAAAAGGAAAGTTAGTATGTTGAGAGGAAATGATTGACAAAGATCTAAGATCAATTCACAAGGCCCACATATTTTGAGGGAGTTTCTTTAAGAGAGAAAAAAAAGGATGGAAAGTGTCAAGTTCCTAAAACAGAGTGTGACAGAAGTATTTCCTTTATAACAAGACCAACAGGTACCCTTAATGGGATGTTGATGGACCCAGTCTATGCCTTTCTTTGGCAGGTGACCCCAGCTGCTGTAATTTAATGAATGCAGTGACGAATCATATATAGATGCAACATTTTATAGCACTTCCCATTCTGCAGTTCTTACATTCTTTCCATTCCTTTTTCCAGTGTTCCCTGAGACTTTCAGGGGGTAAAATAGATGTTCTGTTTAGGGCTGAACATTCATTCAACAGTCACTTATCCTCAACACACTGATCAGTTATAGGCCTCTGTGTTAACCACTGCACACTGGAAAAAGAAGATTTTTCTGACTAAAGATGAAAGCAGCACTCATCTACAGGTTTAAACAAATATAACAAAGCAATTTAACACTGTCTCAATTTAGCAAAACAACAGTAGTTAGTTCCACACTAGAGCCTATGATCTACCTAATTATATGCTTTTGATCAGGTTTATAGTACGAGGTATGAATTCTTCCTGTGGGATATGAGCCTAAAGTCCATTCAGAAAGTAATCAGTTACTGCCATGACAGTCATATCACTATGGTATCAGTGGTCACATCTTGCCTGGAGGTTAGCAGCCTCCATAGTGTTCTATCACTATGAAAGCTAAGTAGTATGGAGGAACCTCCCAGTTCATTTTCACCTTGAATGCTATGTCTTGGGACAGAAGTGCTTGGTGTCTTTGGAAATAATGTCATATCATATATTTCCGGATGGGTAACCAAGTCCAATGTTAATAGCTTGTATTGCTCTGGGGCCTCCATGAGCAACAACTCTGAAGGGAGTATCTCATAACTGACACTGGAATTTTTATTTAATAACTGAAAATGTATGTATTTTAATTTTGCCTTTATATTTCTTCTTAAACTTTTTAGGTCAATACATATATATGTATATATATACATATATATAGTCTGAAAATACATCTCTATAACTAGTCACCATCTGCCTTGAATTATCATCATATCATTATATATAATAATGTACATCTGTATATATATATTCATATATTTTTATATAACCAATATTGATTCAATAGTACCTTTCCATTACTTGTGAAATATATTTGCTCACATTTCATTTATATATCCTAAAAACAGATTATATTATAAATTCATTTTTATCAATCTACTGACTTTTAGAGAGTTTAGAATACAACAGAAAAAATGTTTTCATTTGGTGCATCCCTGTGTTCTTCTCCGTATCTGAATATCCATCTCTTGCCATTTTTTTTATTCTATGGTTATTTCTTCAGCATTTCATTTGTGTAGGCCTACCAGTGACACATTTTCTCAGCTTCCTAACACTGTATGGTTTCTTCCACTTTCCGTTTTGAAGGATATGTTCACTGAAATAGAATTCTAAGTCAATAGTATCCTCTTGTAAGTCTCTTCTTCATAATGGCTACATTCCACCAGATTCTGGCTATTTATGTAAAGGCTGGTCTTCTCCTTCTTGTTCATTTCTCTACATAAATAATGAGGATTTCTTTATATTTTTTCTAAAGATTTTTTCTTTCATTTTTGGTTTTCAGTATTATGAGTTTGATGGATGTTTCCATTCATATTTGTCCCATTCATTGTCTTTCTTTTTCAAAATTATTTTTCTACTGCAATATTAAGATACTATGTCATTCCTGTTATTTTTGTGTAACTTTCCAACCATAATGAAAAAGCTTTCTGTTTGACTCAAATTCTTGTTCAATTTTGGAATTGGATGAGTCATTAAGAAGAGTATTGTAATTGTGTACTCCATCCAATAGTTCCCTATGTCATGAATCAAATAACAGAAATTCTCCTTCCCTGTATCTGTATCCTGGTAAGTGATATAAGATATTAATTGTTTCCTTTAAGACTGTTTGGGTCTGGGGAGATGGCTCAGTGGATATTATGCCTGCTACATAAGTAAGTATGAGGGCCTGGATTCAGTTCCCAGCACTCACTAAAAAGCAAAGTAGTGTAGGGCCTACATGAAACCCTCAAATTGGGCAGAGGTACAAGCTAGCATATCCAGGGGATTTACTGAGAGGCAGTGTATCCAAAATACAAATTTCATATTCTTTGAAATACCCTGTTTCAAAAAATAACAGAGTTATAGAAGAAGAAACCAGAAGTCAACAACTGATTTCAACTGCCCCATGTGTACATGTAAACCATTCCCCTTGGAGTCAGTATGATATAAACTGTACTGTGTTTATTAAATCCAGAGCTCACTTTATAGTTATATTTAAAGAAGAAGCTGATGTTTACAGAATAAATGGTGATGATGATTAGAGGGTTCTTCCTTAATATGATACTTAAACTTGCTCTTATTACTTTTCACTTCCAATGTTCTAATAATTTTATCGGTTGGCAATAATCAGTGTGAACCTGTGCTTGGAAGATCCAAAGTTAAACATAGTTCATGTGAAATAAAGGTGAAACTAAGAAAAACAATCAGAGGTGCTTCCATCTTTTTTCTTCAAACATTACTCATCAAAGGGCATGGAATAAAATTCAAACAGTGGAACATAATTTTGACAATGGAGTGCAGTGCTTTAGTGATTTAGCAAGGAATAACACATGACCACAAGGTGGCAGTCGAATATAATGACCTTTATTTAGATGGTTCTGACAGTGTCTGTCTAGACAGTCATTATTTGGCTACTACAAGAGAGGGAAGGGAGCAAAAATCTGAAATATGCATTCAGATGATCTCAGTCATCAATATGGGAAGACTGGGTCAGAGAGCTCTAAAGGGTGGGAGAATTTTATCTATGCCTAGAGGATGTTTGATACATTTTTGCATGATGGGCAAAGCCAAGAGTCTCTTTGTTGATAATCAATAGCATTGCTGAGCTTATTTAAAGTGATCGCACACATAAAACATAATGAATTTGGTGCTTAATGAGGAGCAGACTACCATGAAGAATCCAGAGACATACAGTCTAGTACACATGTGGCATATTTGACCAATTTAAAATGTGGATAATTAAAAGTAAAAATGTGGTTACAATAAATGCTTCATAGAACTTAGCTAAAGGGAACTTATAAACTCTAAAGCCTTGGAAAGGTGGTATAAATACTAATGCTTCCCACATTCTTAAACTATGTCTTCTGTTTGTTTGATCTTTGTGCCACTCTTAAGCATCCTATGCTAGTCATTAAGTACAGTAACCATCCCTATTCTTCATACAACTGCTCCTCTACAGTGGTCCATTATCTGTTTTGCTGCATCAAAAATCATTTCAGAATTATTTAAATTACATAGATGCAGTGATTAACCTACTGGGCCACAGAACATGGACACAGGAGAGCTTAACTGGTGTTTGTTTGTTTGTTTTTGTTTGTTTGTTGTGACAGTGCCTCTCAGTAGCCCAGCTGGCTTGGTAATTGCTATGTAGGCCAGGCTGGACTGGATCACACAGAGTTCTTCCTGCTTCTGCCTATTAAGTACAACATAAGTTAATTGTATGACAGTGAACAAATACACCCAAGTTGAAAGAATATGTCTCAAGGATACATTTTAATTTATGGAATTATATTTACAAATTCATGAACTTTATCCAAATACTAACTAAAACACATTAAATGTGAAGATATATTTCTCATTAGTAAAAAAAGTTAAACAAATATTTTAAAATGACAGCACATTTTCATACAACCCGAAGTTCATGAACTAAGATTTAAAAATTATTAATCTGAGTATAATACATACATTTAATAATCAAATATGCAAAGAATATTTGAAAATATCTTTATATACTCTGTATTTCAAATAAATTGTAACAGAAATTGAGATGATAAATTGCAGGTGAGAATTATTCTAGAGATGGTACAGTTAATGATACAAAAACAATTGATTATTTACAATTTTTATAAATACATTTTATATTTAAAATTAAAATGTTTGTTTTGTTTGGGCTTTGATTTATGAATCATTTTTCTAGCTGGATTTTGTTTATTTGGTTGGCTTTTGGCTTAAATGATCTATTTTAAATCCTGATCATAGTATATAAGAAGACTTCTACCTCATGCCATAATGTGATGTGTATATTTTTTTCTTCTGTGATTTATTTGTATCATCAGAGAAACTTCACTTAATGTCAAAATTTTGCTAGATTTCAGATCTCATGAAAATGTGGATGGCATTAAGAATCAATTCTTACCACATTATTTTGTTTTTGCCTCCTGATAAGCACAGTATGTGGACTACAGAAGAGTGGTGGGAAGATCCAGTGCTGTCATTTGATTTTTTTCATGATATTTGCATAATTACTCCTCAATTAAAGTGATAAATATGTAAAATAAGTAATTTAAAGGAGGAAACATTAATTTTAACTTCCTGCTTAATAGATTTCATTTCATAGAGCTCCTGTCGGTTGCTTCTGGCTCAATGGTGAGGGAGTTATGTTCCTGTATTCAGTTTCCCCAAACAGCACTGCCTCCTGGTGACAAAGCATTTAACACATGATCCTATGGGAGTCAATTCATGTCCAAAACATTATACTGCATCCTTAGCACCCAAAATTGCATGGTCATCCTATAAGGCTAAAGACTTTTAATATATCTCCAAGAGTCAAAATCATAACAGGTCCAACGTTGCTCAAATGTAAAAATGCAAAGTTTCCACTAAGACCATGGAATCTTGCTAAAAATATTATCTAATTACAGTATAAAACAATCTAGAGTAAACGCAGCCATTCTCAAACTGTGTAATGGTAACATAGAATAGGGGGCATGGGCATCAAAGCAAGAATGAAACCAAGTAGAGAAAATATTAATGCTATATCTCTATGCTCAGCAATCATAGATCAGGATATATTGTCACGGGATACAAGATCCAGCAGGTTCTGGGGGTCTATCATTATGGCCTTGCCATTTTCAGTGACATCTCTCTTTGGCTGGCTCCACTAGCTACTTTCACTTACTTTCTTATATAACCCCCGTCCCTTGTACCTCCAACATCATCTGATATCTATTGCAATTACGCTTTACCCTAACAGCTTCATGCACTGTCTCAAAGTGTACCTCAAGGGACTCCAAGTTTTCATATATTACAGACCTTCTTTGACCTCTGTGTAGAAGACATCTTGATCCTGTAGCTCATGCATTCTGCAAATCTACAAAACTAACATCACCCAGAAAATGCCAAAGTCTACCATCAATATTAGTGTGGCCCCACTGTGTATCACAGATCAAGGAACATTAGAATGCTTCTGAAGCTCAGTATAGCGAAGTGAATCCTTTGGGAACAGCTTTGTGAGTAGCAGAATTCTAGCAATATATCTCAGTTATACTGGAAGTGTTCTTTTATTTAGAACAATCAAATTGGAACTGGAAAGATGGCTCAGCAGTTAATCACACTTGCAGAGCATCTGGGTTCCATTCTCAGTACTCACATGGTAACAAGCATCCTTAACTCCAGTTTCAGGTGATCCACTGCCCTCTTCTGGCCCATACAGGCACTTCACACATGGTATACTAACATACATGAAGCTAAAACACTTGTATACATAAAATATATGTTAATAAATTAGTACTAAAAATGTTTCAAATAAGTTAAAAACTTAAAAATTAAGATTATGATGGGCTTAATCAAACCATTCTAGAAAGGCTCTCAAAATACATTTCCTGGGCTGGAGAGATGGCTCAGTGGTTAAGAACACTGACTGTTCATGCAGAAGACCCAGGTTCGAATCCCAGCACCCCCATGGAAGCTAACAACTGTCCATAACTCCAGTTCCAAGGGATCCGACAGCCTCTCCTGTCCTCCACAGACATTGCATGACCTGGGTGCACTTACATATATGCAGTCAGTACATGCATACACATAAAAAATAATAAAATATTTTTTTAAAATACATTTCCTTTTGACCTGATATAAAACAGCCAGCTTCTTTAGCTTCTTATTTACTATCCTAATCACTCCAACAGGCATACATTCCCAATTTAGCATGTGCTTCCTTTCTGAGAAAATTGGAGGTTTTAAAAACCATTTTCCTACGGTATCATAATTCTCATTGTAAACTTGACTAAAGGCAGCTAGCAATAACCATACTATAACATGAGTGGTTAACTGCACCAAATGGCCTTTCAACCTATGTGAAGTATCAGGGCATGAACAAACATAGACAAATATATTATTTGAACACAGCATGCATGCAGGACTTCTGTTCCAAATCTTGATGGAGTACATGCTGATCTCTCAGCAAGGTATTCTGAGTCTACATTCCATTTGACATTCTAGACTTCTGTGCTCATATCAGAATAACCAGTTAAGCTCCCTTAGCAGCATCCAAGATTTTATCATTTCAACTTTTTCGATCTTTATTGAGTTATTCCCACATAACAATTCTAGTCTGTAAGAACCACTTGGTGGGACTGGAAAGATATTTCAGCAGTTAAGAGAACTGGTTGTTCTTCCAGAGTACCCAGCTTCAGTTCCCATTACCCATGTGGTGACTAACAAAAACCCATAACTCCAATTCCAGGGGATTCAGTGCCCTCTTTTTGTCGGCATGGGCACTGAAGTCATGTGGTGCCTCTTACCCATGCCCCAACCCTCAACTATGATATTCTGCCTCATCATGGTCCCATCATAATTGTGGGTTGGGGCATGGGTAAGAGGCTGCTGTAGTTGTCAATACTCTTTAAAATAAAATGAGGCTTAAAACTCACTAAGAAACACTGGTTCTTATAATAGGTGAGAGAGAGAGTCATAGCAAGCCTCAGGTACCTCAAGACAAAATAAAATCAGGTAAGAGAAATATTATGAATTTAGAGTCAAAGTATTAGAAAGTAAATAGGGAAGCAAGATTTTTGAAAGCAAATATTAACAAACTACAACTGAATGAGTTACATTTCTCAGGTTGTTTTTATGATTTTTCATAAAGGATAAGAACTCAAGAACGAAACAGTGATTGTGACTGAACAGTTTCAGAACTGTCACTGGTGTTAAAAAGGGGGTTAAGATTACCCCTAATATTAGGTTGAAATCACCCCAACACGGGCGAATTCATGGTATTTAAAAGAAAATTTTGTTTTTTGAGTTCTCATAGATGTTGTAAGAGAAGAGAGTCAGCACTTTATGGCTATATTTGCATTTAATTAGTGTGTGTGTATGTGTGTGTGTGTGTGTGCATGTCTGTGTGTGTGTGTCTATGTGTACGTGTGCGTGCAGGTGCCCCCATGTGTTTTGGGGAGTGGGTCTGTGTGTCTAGCAGAAAGCTACAAAGCTAAGCGAACACTACTTAAGGGCGCAGTGGAGTTTAATACACCTTCATGGTTCAAAGACGATTATCCTATGAATTACATAAACACTTGCATTATCATTTGTAATGCCTTGGGAATTATACACTAAGAGCAGATGTAAAACAAAGGTAAATAGAACTTTAATAAAATGCAAAACAGTCCTGAGCCAGTTCAAAAGTTTATTGGCTCAATGTTCCCTTCTTCTCTTTCCACTTATGAGAGTATGGGCTGATATCTCTCTAGCTTGCTAATGAGTAACAATATTTGGGTTTGAATTTATGTCAAAAACCAATTAATAGAATGGTTAAACCAATGAATATGATAATTTAATAATATGAGTAAAACCACTGAAAATCGTTGTAATTCGACGAAGATAGGCATGGCAAAGTGTATGGTGAAAGAAATGAGCCAATGGTGAGGAATTTTAGCAGGACACTAAAATCAAGGGAAGAGGACCAAGTCTAAAATCTTAAAGCACAAAATACAACAAAAAACAAAACAATTGAAAATGTGTTTGTCAATACAGAAAGATTTTTTTAATTGGAACATAGTTTGTTAGAAAATAACCAGGCAAACAAGAAAAGACAAAAGATATAAAAATCAGAAAAAATTATAGGAACAGTACTAAACAAAAGGAAAAGTTTGTCAAGTTAATATATAAAAATATAGAGAAGAAATGTTTAGGGGAAAAGTAACAGTATTTGAGAATAAACAATGATACATGTTTGACCTCCATTTGAAATCACTCGTACATGTTATGATTTGTTCTAGTCTGCCTTCAATTGTTGTGACAAAATACTCTGACAATACCAATTTGGGGAGGAAAATGTTTATTTGGCTTACGCCTCCAGGGACATAGTTCATCGGGCAGCCCAAGGTGGAAACTCAGGGTGGGAATCTGGAGACAGGAGCTGAAGCACAGGCCATAGAGGAACGCTGCTTCCTGACTTGTTCCCCTGGCCAATGCCAGAGGTGCTTTCTTATACAATACAGGACAAACTGCCTAGGGGTGACACTGCCCACAGTGGGATGGGCACTCCCGCATCACTCAAAAATCAAGAAAATATGCCACAGATATGGCTACAGGCCAGGCCAATGGAGGAAATTCTCCAACTGGGTCTCCCCCTCTCCAGGTGTATCAAGTTGACAGCTAAAGCTCTCCTACGCATAATTGTTCAAAATTTTTTACATATTTTAAAGGAAGATATAAAAATAAATTAAAAATAAATAAATAAATGAATAAATAAATAAATAAATATTGAGATCATTAGTGTTTGCTATGAACAGTATTAAGAGTTGGAGAAATAGGATTTGGAGAGATGGATAGGCTGTTAAGAGCAATGATTGTTCTTTCAGAGGACACAGCTTCGATTCCCAGCATCAACATAGTGGCTAACAAGTGTCTACAACTCCAGTTCCGGAGGAATTTGACACCCTCTTCTGACCTCTGCAGACATTGCCTGACAGGGGTACACTTTTACATGCATGCAAGCTATCCACTCATACACATAAAACATAAAATAATAATAAGAAGAAAAGAGTTGGAGAAACACCTGTGTGTGACAGAAAGTATCCAGAGAGGACTGACGTTTTGAAGAATGACAAGGGAAGGGGGGGAAGAAAAACATCAAATGTGGGTGGCCTTATGATTGATTTCTCTCACTGTGTATCATCTTGACCAAAAAAATTTTAAAAAATCAATCATGAGATAGATTGTTTAAGCAGAAATATATTTAATGAAGCACAGAAATATAAGCATCTGAAAGACAGATTAGGGTGGGTTGTCCCAAATAGGGGAGGGATAGCAGTCCAATGGTTTCTGCGTTGTGGACTTTAAAGACTTTCTCAATTAATGTTTTTGAGTTGGGTGGTATATTCATGGGGTAAAGTGACCCTTGTTCCTTTTAAAATCAAGGTGGACCCAGATATCCTTTTTTGGTTATTTTTCCCTATGATCCTCTACTATACTGAACAAGAGAGTTAGAACTGTACTATAAATGATAATATAATGAATGTGATAACTTTGGAACATGCAGACTCTTCACTAGTGTACATATGGGAAAATGCCGTTACCTTGGTTTGTCATAAAATAAGAAAAACCTATATGAAGCCTTGATGATCTATAACCTCAAAGGTGTTCTGGCGATCAAGAGACACAACTACTAAGAGACACAGCTACTAAGGTATGTCTGCAATTTTCTTCTAATTTTCTGCTAATATCAGAAAAGACTCTTCCAATTCTTAGTTTTTGAATTCAGTTGTGTCACAAACTTTTGAGTTTCACTAAATATAAGTATCAAGTGATAACTGAGATAAATTTTGCATAAATAAAAGCAATGAAAATAAATGTCCTATACTTAAAGATACAGAAATTAAGAACAATATAGTTATCACATAGTAACAAATTCAGAAGTGAATTCATTTAGGATGACAATGAGCAAAAAATTAATGCATCTTCTAAGTAATGCTAACATGAATTTGTGTACAAACATCTTCCATTTGTCCTCTTCTGGGCTTTTTTTTTTCCTGTAGTATTTGCTTATAAAATCAATCTCTCATGAAATGAGGAATTCTTGATAATTACCATCTTGTTGGAGTTCGCAGTCACTTCTGGATTGAAGAGTGTGGGAAGTATCTGAAGTTTGCCTGGCATTCATTGTCTACAATATTGTTTAACGATTGACCTTTAATTAAAATCATTATAAGAAACTAGGTATCTACTAACTATAAATTGTTTTAAATCCCAAATCCCTTTCAATTAATATCTTTATTAGATCAGAAAAAAGATGCAAACTGGTATTTGATTAATACCGAGTATGAATATATGTGAAAATCCAACATTAAAACTGAGAGTTTTACATAGAAATTCTTAAAGTCAGTCTTAACACTCTACAATAAAAAAGAAAATACCTCAAAAAATGAAGAAGAGGAAAATCAGATTCCCACATGATTATCGTGGTCATTCCCATAGGCAGAAGCAGTCACTGACTATTTAACATCTAGTTGGCACAGAAAACCAAGGCAGCAGCTTTCTCCCTCGGAAGACAACTTCTCATGAATCCAAAAAAATGGTATCTTGATATTTCTGGGAAGATGTTCTTAAATGAACTTAACTTCCTTTTTAATATTTTTACTGAACAGGTATGGAACAGTAGATGAAAGTTTTAGATTTTTAGACTGATTTGCTAATGTTTATAGTAGCTGATTGGTACAAATTCCAATGGATATCAATGACTTTCTTTGGCATCACTTCCTGAGAGCAAATTTCTAGATTTTTTCGTTCAATGTATATTTTAGAGTTTACTGAGGAAAG
>NW_008346803.1:455281-455835 GCF_000622305.1 Nannospalax galili
ATTTTGGCCCCAGTTGGTGGCACTGTTTCAAGAAGTGTTAGAAGGTGGGCTATGCTGGAGGAAGCATACCACTGGAGACTGGCTTAAAGAGTTCTTAAGTATTTTGGCCCCAGTTGGTGGCACTGTTTCAAGAAGTGTTAGAAGGTGTGGCTATGCTGGAGGAAGCATACCACTGGAGACTGGCTTAAAGAGTTCTTAAGCCTTGCCAGATATAGAGTATCTCTCTTGCTTTCCTCTGCCTGCTTGAATGTGAGAGTTTAGCTTCTCCTCCACCTCCAGTAACTTCTGTCGCTTTGCCTACCTGACATGCTATGATGGACTCTTGCCCCTTTGGAACCATAAGCTAAAGAAATTCTTTTATAAGTTGCTTTGGTCAGTGTCTCTGTCACAGCAACAGAAATATAACTAGTACTCTAGGCAATATTTTATATGATTGATTTTAAAGTTTTTATCAGTAAATTTGTCCTTTCATGGATGATTAATTTCATGTGAGTTTTTTTGTGTGTGACATTTCATGTGAGTTCCTCTGCTAATAATAAGTAACCTACTTGACA
>NW_008346803.1:457998-458496 GCF_000622305.1 Nannospalax galili
GGGAAACTAAAATTCCTGTTTAGGATATTTTTTTTCCCATGAATCCTACCCCATGGTGGCTAATTTTATACATGAACTTTACTAGGGTTGGGGTACATAGCTTTTGGTTAAACATCAGTTTAGATGCATTATGAAGGTGTTTTGTTTAGCTATCATAAACAGTTTCATAAGTTGATTGAGTAAACAGATTACCTGCCATAATATGATTATGCCTCACCCAATCAATCCAAGTTGAAGACCTTATGGAAAAAACCGACTCATCATAAAGAAGAAGAAATTCTGCTTTCAGATGGCCTTTAGTCTCAACACTGCAGTGCCAACAATTCCTCAAGGCCAGAGCCTAGCCTGCCCTGCAGATTTAGACATGCCTGCACTCACCATCATGTGAGTTAATTTTTCTAAATAATTATCTTAGCTGGAGTTGGTTGTACAGGCTTGTAATCCTACCTTCTCTGGAGGATGAGGCAGAAGGATTTTAAGTTCAAGGCAGAGCTGGCT
>NW_008346804.1:0-106 GCF_000622305.1 Nannospalax galili
TATGGAGAGGGATAGAAAAACAACACTTTTATTTTCTGGCTTCCACATGTGCGTGCACGCGCACACACACACACACACACACACACACGCACACACACACACACAC
>NW_008346804.1:166-264 GCF_000622305.1 Nannospalax galili
CAAAACTTTAAAATAGGCAAAGACTTAGGTATGTGTTCCTCTAAGGGTGATATATTAATGGCCCATGAATGCATATGGAATTATCAGCATAACTGATC
>NW_008346805.1:0-344 GCF_000622305.1 Nannospalax galili
TCTCCTGAATCCTCCAGGTTGCCTCGCTAGCATTTCAGCGACAAAAAAACAAAACAAAACTGAGATCAGATGGCCGTGACCAAAGTGAAAGCATAGAGAAGACAGGCACACACACAGTTTTACAAAAACTTACCCGCTGGTTGATCACAAACCTTTTGGGGTTGGTTCCTCTCGTAGGTCTCTGGGGGGATCCTGGACGAGCCCCCAAATGTACAGAACGTATAATGGCAAAAGATAGTGTAGAATATACTGTAATGGTAAACGCAAGGATAAAAGCAAAAGAAAATTAAATAAAATAAAAGAAGGCAAAGAAAGAGGAAAAAAGGAGAAAAAAGTTAAAGAAA
>NW_008346806.1:0-866 GCF_000622305.1 Nannospalax galili
CTTTAAGTATTTTGATAACCAACTCTGATGAAGGAATGGGAAACTAAACTGGAGAAATCTCTGCCTTTTGCAGAATTATCATGTTATTGAAATAAATTGAAAGTAGAAAGAGAGACGACTTCCTCATACAACTATGACATCGTTTGGACCTGCATTTGTGAATAATAATGAGGTTTGGTTTCCCCCAAAAGGAAAATATAGCATGCAATTTCTAGATGCCCTGCTGCCTTTTACAGGAGTTTATGATTTTAATCCTGATCAAGGAACTATTGAGACTAAAGTTTGGTATAAGGAAAAACTAGTTGGCTTAGGGAAATTCCCTCTTGGATAGAAAGATTTGCTAGGTCCGTAAAAAGCTGGTGGTGCATGACCTCTGAAGAAAAATTGCCTACACTTTTGCAAGGACTTAAAAGCAATTCAAAAAGCCCTTAAAGATAAATGGCAACAAAATAATAAAGGATATTGAAATGAAGAAAATAATCATATGACTCAAAGAATACAAACTGTTGAGGAGGAAATAGCAACAGGGACAGGAGAAAGAAAAGTTGGAAAATTGGATGGACAATAAATAAAAAGAGCTGGTTATTCCCGTTCCCATGAGAAAAATAATTTTCTCAAATACACATGCCAACCTGTAAATATTAAAATCAAAGAATTAAAGTGAAAAGGAGAAAAGGCTGTATTACACGTCTATGGTAAAACAGAAACTGCAAGGCTATAAAGAAAACAATAAAGACGTTGCTTGGATATATTAAGAGACGTTTAATCATTGAAATTTGGGCTTTCCTTTTCCTGTGATTATTGAAAATACTGAGAAATATTGTGCAAATTCATGGTTTGATTTATGGTCTGAAGCTTTACTGCTA
>NW_008346806.1:2784-3399 GCF_000622305.1 Nannospalax galili
GCAGAGAAGAAGTTCCTTGTCAGTAATGACTTAATTTACCCTTGTCCTGTAACCAATATTTGTGATATCTTCAGCAATAGTGACTTACCATTTGTATTCTAGTGGGCATAAAAAACCATTGGTAGTAGCCTGTATTGTTTTAGGGAGCTTCAGTACACCCCTCACCAACAACATGAGAAGAGGTATCCCACGTTTGACACTGTGAATAATCAGTCCTTAAAAAATAAAATAATAGATATTTGTTCTACTACTATCAGAGAAATTAGACTTTCAAATCATTACAAGAAATCCACAATTAACTAGTGTTAAGAGAATAAGACATCACAGAGTGATGAATAGGACAACTGAATAGGACAATTATTTCAAACCTCTGCTTTCCAAGGTCAGGAATCACTCCAGAAGAGGGGGAACAAAGATTGTAAGAGCCAAAGTGGACAGATTACCACAAGAAAATAGAATCTTCCAGGAAACTTGACATTTACTAATATAAACTCACTGAGATGGTGACAGAATGCTAATTCCCATTCCCATGAGAAAAATAATTTTCTCAAATACACATGCCAGCCTGTAAATATTAAAATCAAAGAATTAAAGGGAAAAGGAGGAAAGGCTGTA
>NW_008346807.1:0-371 GCF_000622305.1 Nannospalax galili
CCACGAGATGGACTTGAACCAGTGTCCAGTCTACAAAGAGGAGGGTCTACAAAGAGGAGGAATCATTTCGTCCATGCTTCCAAGCGAAGCCAACCATGGTCAAGCAGGACCTTTGACTTATCTTCACATAGGCAGAACTGGTAAAAGAAAGGAGCCAGGGGCTCCAAGCCCATGCGACCTCTGAGGAACAGATCCTCAAATGACCTTACGAGTAAAAATAAATTGGTTTATCTGGGCCAACTATATAGCCTTAAACACCCAAAAGGAAAGTATAACCAAGGATTAAAGGGGCCAATATAATTTTTTAAGAGTCATATGTATACCTAAAGGCTACATAACAAGCACCAGTGCCAGATAGGAGATACCTTCTT
>NW_008346808.1:0-429 GCF_000622305.1 Nannospalax galili
AAAAGACCTCTGTCTAGACATCTCTTTTAATATCAAAACTGGTGATGCATCAGCCAAGTAAGGACCATTAGGGGTGACTGCCAGCCTTTCAAAATTGCGAGCAGGTCTTGTGACTGGGAGCCACTGTGATCCCCTGGAATTTTTATTTCAGGAATGTCACTTTGGAAACCATCACTTCTCAACTTTTCTATCTAAACACTGTTAGAGAAAAATCCCCAAAGATTCCAGGGATCTCCACCAAAGCTTTAGAGTCAGGCAGAATTCCTCTAGCCAGCTCTGTCTCCCTACCCACAAACATTCAAGCAGCAGCTAAAAGACAGGTCAGTGAAAATTCAAATCAGCTAACCCCTGCCGAGCGGCTGCAACCAAAAGAGGCTCAAATGGCTCCAAGGACAAAAGATTTAAAGTGACACATTTTTCCTCTGCAGT
>NW_008346809.1:0-669 GCF_000622305.1 Nannospalax galili
TTCCATAAGAATTGATTCCCTTATGATGGTGAAAATAGGGATGACGATGGCGACAGTATCTTGTTATCAGGAACTCACCTGCACTTCCCTCGGCAATTCTTATATTCTTCATCAAATGAATTCAGATGAGATGCACAGCATTGTGCAAAAGGCAGGCAGTTTATTACAGAATAATATGAGGCACTGTCAAAGCATAAGCGTGAGCAATGATCAAAGGGGTCATTGCAGAGGAAAACACTCCCAAGGGGTGTGAGGGGTCAGTGGCAAGAGAGACCACTGTAAACTAATCTACATGTCTAGGTAAGCTTTTACACTATTAAAGTTTTTTGAACAGCTTCTTGAGGGACATTTTCCTATCCAGATGACTGACAGGCCCATTTGGATTAAGGGAGGAGATAATGATGTCTTTGTTTTTTACCAGAAAGCCTCCTGCTAGACAGCACTCTAATCATCTTCCAGACCATTCAGAAAGCCCTGTCTCCACTCAGGGTGAGAGACACAACTCAGATCCCATTCTTTCAACCAAAAAGTCATATAATATAGTAGATTAAAAATAATTAAAGAAATAAGAATATGTATAAATGTATGAAAATAAGCTTGCAGCCGGGTGTGGTGGTACATGCCTTTAATCTCAGCACTTGGGAGGCAGAAGCAGGAGGATCTCTGTGA
>NW_008346809.1:1304-2623 GCF_000622305.1 Nannospalax galili
TAATGACAATGGAAAGACTAAGAAAAACAAGGGTAATTCTAAGTGACCTCACAGAAGTCATGGCCCAGTGAATATCACATGATCATAATCACTGAGACTGGTGGAAGGCTGATCTCTACTCACACAGTGATGCTAACAACCTTATTGAATTTGTTTCTAGTAAGTATGGGGTAGTAAAGGCTCCACAAACAGCACGCTAAGCACATTCCCATGATTCATATCACTGGGCTGAATTTCCTCACTGAGAAAAACATGACAAAAACTCGAGACAAAACTCTTCTATACATTACCCCACTGGCCAGGGCAAGGGCACAACAGTAGCTGCTCCCAAAGAAGGTCCTGAATAGGGCTGGAAAAATGGCAGCTCACAGTTAGGCACTGCTGCCCCCGTAGCCAGGTATCATTGATATCTTTAAGGGTCTGATGTTCCCCCAAGAGTACAATGATGACCCGGCATGTTGGTGAGATGCAGCTGCATATAATGACAAAATATTTTAAGTCAGAATTTGGGGACTCAGGAAGTATTTATCCCATTATTCCTGAAAGTGCAGTAGCAGCAATAAGGACAGAAGTTGGAGAGGTGGAGCAACGGGCTAGACAGTTCGAAATCTGGTAGAGCTCCTAACAATATGCAGGAAACTAGCTATCTGTGATAAACCCCGTAACCTATAACACCCTTGAAAACCATTATTTCAGCAGCACTGTTACACGGAAGTGGAAAAGGCACGGAGGGAACAAGATAATTCTTCATGAAGAGAGAGGCTGGTAAAACTACTAAGCTAAAATTACATTCTACAACCCAAGGAAAAGGAGGGACTATTCCAAAAGCAGTTTGGGGCTCAGAATATAGACTCACAGGCTACAAAAAGAAGATTCTTTCTAGTCCTTGAAACCTAGTGGAATTGTCTCTATTGAATTTTGAAGTCTATTGGGACTCGTAACCTATTTTCACCGAGGAAACAAATATATTTTCTAGCTTTACAGGTCCACAGATGGGAAGGCCACCTTGTACCCAGGACTCACTGACACCTACCTTAGAAGATAAGATAATGAAATTTAGATAACAGATTAGAATTTGAGTTAATATTGTAATGGATTGAGACTTTGTAGCATTTTGAGATCAGATGAATACACTTCACATGTAGGATGAATTGGGACCTATGTGGTCAAAGGAAGAAAAATAAGGCTAATGGCTGTCCACATCCTAATCTCTGGAAACTGGGAATATGATACCTTTCATGACAACAAGGATTTGGGCAGATGTGATGAAGTTGTAAGAGTGAGGCAGGGCAGCCAGAGACAGAGACAAAGTGAAAGAG
>NW_008346810.1:0-2620 GCF_000622305.1 Nannospalax galili
GTTTCTATCACAGCAAGAGAAAAGTGACTAATACAACATACATAGTATATTGAGCAATAAGGTCTTACCATCAAGTTCTTATGAGTAACCAAGAGCAGTAGCAATAGCCAGTATTGTGTGAGGGCCTATGAGATCACCCCTGGTCAAAATTTCCCAAAAGGAAGCCCATTCCTAGTATTGGGATTTTTGTTTGTTTACATATGGTGTCTGTGGGGAACTGGCCCCTGTTATGGGGTGACGCCATTAAAATTATTTTTATATTGCATATATAAATACTTTAAGAAGCTTCTATACTGATAAATTTCCATTTGACTTTTTCAAAAGGCCATTAGTATTAGTTATCGCCCCCTTAATCCCTATTCTACCCTGCCCTACCATTCCTCACCCTATTTAACTCTGCATATTCCATTGCTCCACTTTCCCCATTTATAAAACTGTATTCACTGTCCCCTTCCAAGAAGCCTCCCCCCATGGACCCTTACTAGTTTCCTGACCTCTGTGGATTTTCCAATTGAAACACACCTATCTAAAGATTAAAAGCTAGCATCCAATTATGAGAGAGAACAAAAATGTTGATTTTTCTGGGTCTGGGTTACCTGACTCAGGATGATTGTTCCCAGTCCTGTCCATTTACCTGTGAAATTCATAATCCTGTGAAATTCATATTTCAACTTGCTTAATACTTGAATAATATTCCATGGTGTAAACGTACCTCTTTTCATTATTCATTTATCATTTCATCAATACCTAGTTTGATTCTACTTCCTGACTATTGTGAATAGAGCAGCAATAAGCAAAGATGAGCAGATATCTATGTAGTAGAATATGGAGTTCTTTGGGTATGTGCACAAAAGTTGTTTGGCTGAATCATGTGGTAGATCTATTTCTACCTTTTTGAGGAATCTCCGCACAGATTTCCATAGTAGCTGCAACATTCTGCACTCCCACCAGCAGTGCAGAAGTGTTCCCCTTTCCCAAAATCTTGCAAGCATTTTTTGTTCGTTCTTTAGAACTTAGCCATTCTGACTTGGTAAAGATAAATCTCAATGTAATTTTAATTTGCATTTTCCTAATAGCTAATGACATTTATTATTTTCTTTTGTATTTTTTGATAAAATTTTGCAATTTTCATGCAATATACTTTGATGGCATTCAGAGACACTCCCCTCTCCATACCTTACCCAACTGTACTCTACCAAATTTAATGAACTCATGAATGAATATATATATCCTATAGAGCAAAATTTGGGTCCCCCAGTGTCCTTCAGTGTGGATCCATGCACTGGGCCTACCAAGAGACCAAACCCATAAAACAGAGTCTTTCCACCTTACTTAGGTTGGGCCTGGAGAGATGACTCAGCAGTTAAGAGCACTGGTTTCTCTTGCAGAGGACCTGGGTATAGTTCCGCACAACCACGTGGTTGCCAACAACCATCTGTAACTCCAGTTGCAGGGTGTCTGATGTCCTCTTATGATCTCCGTGGGCATTGCATGACACAAGTGCACTTACACACATGCAGGCAGTAACTCATACACATACAATAAAAATAATAAATAATTTATTTTTAAGTTTCTTAGGTTGGAATGGGAATTGTGTCCTGCTTCCCCATGTCTATGCTGGACTTTTTTTTCTGTGTGAGCACACATAAGACTTGTATATGCAGTCAACATTGCTGTGAGCTCATATGAGTAAATGACCAGCTGTCTGGAAGACTGTTTCCTTGTGGTCATCGATCACCTCTAATTCTTACAATCTTCTCTCTCCTCTTCCACATGATTCCTGAGTCTTGGGAGGCAGAGGTTTGAAATAGCTGTCCTATTCAAGAATAAGCACTCTGGAGCCTCTTGTTCTCTGCACATTGGATAATTTTTGGCCTCTCTGTTAATCACCATCTGTTGCATATGGAAACTTCTGTAGTGAGAGTTAAGGGATCCATTCATCCTAAGTGCAAAGTTTGCATTGAAGATGTGTCAGTTAAGATTAAGTGTCTCACACTTATTCCCCATATAGACCAGTTCTGGAATTCCATAGTAGTTGCCATCTGTTGCAAAAATAAGCTTCTTTGATGATGGGCAAGAGGTATATTTGTCTGTAAATATAAGGATGCATATTTAGAACAAAGTAAGAAATTATGTTGTCTTATAGATGTGGCATACGTAGTTTTTCTCTAGGATCTATGACATCTCCAGACATATATTTGACCATGTTTATACTACTTCACATGAGTTCCCTCCCATTGAGTGTCCCTTAATTCCAATTAAGCAGTTGTTGATCCCCCACAAGATGAAAGTGTCACTACTGTACTAAGAGCAATAAACATATTCCTTATTTTTTTGAGTTTCAGGTTTTGAGAACTCTCTGCTTAGCTCCTTGCCCCAAGTTTTAATTGTGTGGTTTATTATTATGAATTTTTTAGTTGTTTGTTTATTCTAGATATTAACCCTGTGTCAGAAATTTACCTCATAAAGTTTCTTCCCATTCAATAGGTTGTCTCTTCATTCAAATAATGATTTAGTCTTCTGTATAAGAGCGTTTTAGTTCCATGAGGTCCTATTTGTCGATTGCTGAACTTAATACTTGCACTGTCTTTTTCAGAAATTCTGTTCCTGTGACTTTAAA
>NW_008346810.1:3399-11358 GCF_000622305.1 Nannospalax galili
TATTGATTTTCAAATGTTAATTTTGTATCCTCTTACATTGCTGAATGTGTTTATCAGCTTTAGGAGTTTTCTGGTTGAGTCTTTATAGTCTTTTATGTACGTAATCCTATTATATGCAAACAGGGTAATTTGACTTCTTCCTTTGCAATTTGTATCCCTTTTTCTCCCTCATTTGTTTTACTGATCTAGCCAAAACATCAAGCAATATATTGAACAGAAATTAAGAGAATATACAACCTTTTTTGTTTCTCATTTTAGTAGAAATGCTTTCACGTTTTCTTCAGTTAGTATGATGTTAGCTGTGCTCTTGTTGTATATTTTCTGTATTATGTTGAATTATGTCCCCTGTATCCTTGGATTCTCCGTGACTTTTATCATGATTGGATATTGGATATTTCCAAAGGCCTTTTCTGAAATTAATGAGATGATCATTTTATTTTAGTCCTTGAGTCTGATTATGTGATAGATTGCATTTATTGATTTATACATGTTGAATCATCCATGCATCTTTGGGATGAAACCTACTTGATTGTGGTAAATAATCTTTATGAAGTGATCTTGCATTCAGTTTGCAAGTGTTTTCTTGATAATTTTTGCATTAATATTCATCAAAGTAATTTTCCTTTTGGTTTGGTGTTTGGTTTTGGTATCAGGTTAATAGTGGTTTCATAAAATGATTTGAAAGTGTTCCTTCCCCTTCTATATTGCAGAATTTGATGGGTATTGAAATTTGTTCTTTTTTGAGAATCTGGCAGAATTATTCACTGTATCTATGATGTCCTGGGATTTTCTTTTTAACTTGGGAGATTTGAAAATATTTCTTATATCTTACTTGCTCTTACGGGTTTATTTAAATTATCTCATCTTGGATTAATTTTGGTAGATCATACAAATCTAGAAATTCATTCATTTCTATTAGATTTTCGATTTTGTGGAATACAGGCCACCAAAGTAAGTTCTGGTTCTCTGAAAATCTTCAGTATCTCTTGTAACCTTTCCCTTTTGCATCTATGATTTTATTGAGTCTTCTTTCAGTTAAATTCACTCAAGGTTTGTCAATCTGGTTAATCTATTCAAAGAACCCACTCTTCATCCCATTGATTCTTGGTATTTTTTTCATTTCTATTTGATTGATTTTAGCCACAATTTTATTGTCTCTTCTCATCTAGTTTTTTTTTTGGGGGGGGGGTTGTTTTTGTTTTTCCAAGGCTTTCAAGTGCATGATTAAGTTGTTAGTGTGCAAGTTCTCAAGCTATTTGATGTAGATAACTAATGCTATAAACTTCCGTCTTAGGACTGCCTTTCCTGTGTCCCATAGATTTTAATATACTGTGCTTTCATTTGTATTCAATTCTGGAAATTTTTAAATTTGCTTTTTGATTTCTCCCTTGATCCAATTTTCATTCAGTAATGTTTTTTAGATTCAACAGTTTGCATAGTTTTTCCCATTTCTCTTTTTGTTGTGTCCACCTTTATTCCTTTGTGGTCAGATAGGATACATAATGTTATTTCAAACTTTTAAAATTTGTTGAAACTTGTTTTGTGTCCTGATATGTGAAAACGTGCTTTGTGTCTTGATATGTGGTTGATTTGGGAAAAAATTCCATGAATTGCTGAGAAGAAAATGTATTCTTTGGTGTTTACGTAGAATGTTCTGTAAATATCTGTTAGGTCCGTTTTGATTTATGATGTCATTTAAGTTGCAAGATTTCTTATCTAGTTCTTGCCTGGATAACCTGTCTGTTGATGAGAATGGGATCTGGATGTCACGTCATCAACTATCACTGCCTTTGAGTCATTATGTGATTTTAGATCTCATAACATTTCTTTTATGAAATTGGGTGTCCTGTGTTTGGTGCATATGTTTAGGATTACATAGCCTCTCTGCGAATTTTTCTTTAATGACTATGAAAAGTCCTTTTCTATCCCTTCTGACTAGTATTGACTATGAAATGTCCTTTCCTATCGCTTCTGACTACTTTATTTTGAAGTCTATTTTAACACATACCAGAATAGCCACATCTGTTTTTTTCTTAGCTCCATTTGCTTGGAAGGCCTTTTTCCAACCTTTTATTCTTTAGGTGGTGTCTATTTTTAATGGTCAGTTGTAGTTTTGGAGGCAGCAAAAGGATATGATCCATTCTTAATCCAGCCAATTAATCTGTATCTTGTTATTGAGAATTAAGACAGTTAACATTGAGTTATTTTTCACCAATATTTATTAAATCCTGTTATTTGGTTGTGGTGGTTTTGTTTTCTTTGTTCGTTTTGGATTAACTGCTCTGTAATTGTTTATTTTTCCTTGGACTTTCTAGGGTGTGCACAATCTTCTCATTAGAGAAGACTGGTTCCTCTCAGTATCTATTGTAAAGCTGACTTTGTGGACATAAATTCCTGCAGTTTGTTTTTATCATGGAAAGATTTCCTTTCTCCTTCTATTTCAACTGATCATTTTCCTGGGTGTAATAGCCTGGGTTCGTATCTGTGACTTTTAAGAATTTGTAGAACATCAGTCCATGCCCTCTCAGAGATTTCAGAATCTACAATGAGGTCTCATAGGCCTCCCATTATATGTTATTTGGACTTTCTCTCTAGAAGCTTTCACTACCTTTGTTCTGTATATTCAGATTTTTGAATATTTCAACTGATCATTTTCTTGGGTGTAATAGCCTGGGTTGGTATCTGTGATTTTTAAGAATTTGTAGAACATCAGTCCATGCCCTCTCAGAGATTTCAGAATCTACAATGAGGTCTCATAGGCCTCCCATTATATGTTATTTGGACTTTCTCTCTAGAAGCTTTCACTACCTTTGTTCTGTATATTCAGATTTTTGAATATTTTCTGACATGGGGATTATATTTTCTGGTCCTATTTGGTGATTTGTATACCTCTTGCACATTAATAGTCATCTTCTTCCTTAGATTTGATGAATTTTGTTCAAAGATTTTGTTGAAAATACTTTTGGCGCCTTGGACCTGAGTTTCTGCTCATTCTCATGTATCTGTGATTTGTAGATTTGATCTTTATATAGTATGCCAGAGTTCCTGCACATTCTTTTCCTGGGTTTGTTTGTTTTTAATTTAACATTTTCCTTGATGAAATGATGTAATTTACCTATATTATCTTAAAGGCATGATATATTCACTTCTATTTGATCCATTCTATTGCTTAGACTTCCCACCGAGTTTGATTTTACAGATTGAATATCTCCTTTCAACTTTTATTGCTGTTTGGCTTTTTCTTCCAGAAATTCTACTTCTTCAATACATTATATTTTAGTATCTTGAGTTATTTTCTTTATTTAATTGTTCTGTGTTTTCACCAACTTCATTCTGGAATTTTTGCCTTTCCTCTTTGAGTTCACTGAGTATATCTATTATTGCTATTTTGAAAGCAATGTCTTCTGTATCACCTAAGTTGGTCATCTCAGGAGATATTATGATAGGTGTACTGATTGCTGCAGGAAGCATATTGTTTTGGTTTTTCATATTCTTTTTTGTGATGTGACCTAAACATCTGGAGTTAGGTTGTTGATGCTATTCCTTGGTATAGATATCTGGTCTCGCATTTGTTGAGTGACTGTTTGTATGTTTTATTGCTGTTACCTCACTTTGTAAAGTTGTGAATCAACTGAATAGTGCTTGGTTTTGGATCTTGGAGTAACTGTGTTGATCTGCAAATGGGGTGTTAGAAATGTTTCCCAGACTTGTGATATGTGCACTTCTTAACACAGAAGCAAATCATCTGTAGAGTTGGGAAGTTCTCACTACCAATTTTAGAAGTCTGTGGAGGACTCACAGGGTTCTACGAATGCTCCTTTGGTGTCAGGGCTGTGGTCAATCTCCCTTGGACACGGAGTCCTGTGAGAGGTCACTGTCTGCACTCCAGGCAGGGTTCTTGAGCTGCAAATCTACCTGGGGTTCAGGTTCTTGTGGAGCTATTCACACATTCCTGGAGATGATGCATAGGGAAGAATCACTTTGGGGGCTCTGCCAGGACTCTGGGGCTGAGTACCTACCTGTGGTTCATGGTTGGGTTCAGTTTGAGTTTGGCGAATGGTCCCTGAGTCAGTAGCTCAGAGGGAAGGATCACAATCTGTGTTCTTTCTGAAGCTCTGGGGCTGCCTATCTTCCTGTAGGTCAGGGTTCTGAAGGAGTTACTCAAGTCATTCTGGCAGCTGAGTGGAGGAACAGGTCACTGTCTGGATTGTGAGTCGGGCTCTGTGGCTGCATACCTACCTGTGGATCAGGGTTCAGGTTTCAGCTAGAATTACTCTGGGTTGGCAGCATGGAGGGAGGGTCCCAGGCCTACCTTTTCAAAGTGACTCTCATTTGTTTGAGTGTTCCCAAGATTTCTGACTCCCCTACTACCTGGATTCCAAAGTCAGCATTTCACTGCTATAAATATCCATGAAAATACATTGAAAATGAAACTTATATTTTACAGTCCTCACATAGTCAAACATAAAAATTTTATGTCATAATTTTTGTAACAAGGGATTATCAAAGATAATTTAATAAGGATATTAAAAGATAATACAGAAAGACACCTGGGACTTGATCATATTAATGCAAAGTTAGATTAATATTTTTAACCCTGGTTAACCAGTATGTTGGTTGACTGTCTCCCATAAGTTTATTCCCAAAGATAAAATGGGGAGTTTCCAAAGGGCTGTAGCTGCATTTCTTTTCTCAGTTGTATCTTGAATAGTATGCGTATATTCACTCATCTGCTGATGAAAAAAATAAAACCAAATTTCATCTTTAAAAATAAATAAGTTATACCTAATGTTGCACTAAATGCTAAAATACCAAATGTTATTCAATGTCTTTGGCACCTAGCAAATGAGCTCTTTTTTTTCATTTTTACTTAACATTGATTGTAGTTGGTCTAATATGGTACGAAAAAGGTTATAAAAATAGGAAAGAAGCTAGGAAGGAAGAAATAGCAACTGGTACTACTATTTGTGCAGAAAGTCATAATTTGAAAAACAATTACAAAAACTACTAAGGAATCCAGTAAGTCCTAAGAATATGGCATAAATATAAAAAATCAATTATACCTTATATACTTTAAATAAACAATTGATGAAATTTTAAAAGTCAATTCCATTTATATCATCATCAACAAGATACAGTGCACTGAGAAAGACAAAATATGACTTTTGTGGTATCTCTGCAGAAAATACACATCCTAAATCTAATTATGAAGAAGCATCAGGCAAATTCATATTTGTAGGCAATCTAGAAAACAATTAGCCTTATTACTTGATAATGTCAAGACTAATAAATCAAAATGCTGAGGAGCTATTACAGGTTAGAGAAGATCAAATTCGTATGAGAACTAAATGTGATGCCTGGTCAGGAACTGCATCCTGGGCCAAGAAACATTAGCTATGCAGGACATTACTTGGATAATTGACTAAACTTGAAAGACTGTGAATTAGATGATAGAATTGTATCAGTGTTAGATTTCCTGATTTTGATTATTATGCCGTATTAATTCAATCTAATAACCTTTTCTTAGCAACTACACATTAAATAAATTGAAGGACACAATTTACACTCTCTAATTTACAGTCAGATCTCTAAATTAAGTGTGTTGTGTAAGGAAGGGAGAGAGAGAGAGTAGGAGGGAGAGAAGAGGTTGTATGGGGAAGAGAAGGAGGTAGAAAAAAGGAGGGAGGGAGTAAAGAAAATGAGGAAAGGAACAAGATCAAATCAGCCAAAATATGAAAACTAGATGAATCTGGATAAAGGTATGTGGTACAATAAGATTTTAATTTTTGTTTTACATTTTTATTAAACTAGCATCTAAATGAAATAGCTAACAAACTATAAACCCTTAATACATTGGATAAAAGTGTTCTTACTATAATTTTCCTTCCTGGGATGCTAAAGGACTAATATGAACACAACTGATCATTTGACAGTAGTATTTTCACTCTAAATTAATATAGTAATTTTCTAGCTTGTAGTCCTGCTTTCTAAAGTTAAATCCAAAAAACAGCTCTTTAAGGGGATTATGGATCACATTCTTTTTTTCTGCTATTTCCTGAGCATATCCTACATTCCATATTCTATAGCATTTCGTCTCTGAAGTCTAATTCAACCAAAGGAATTTCCCATGTTGCTTGGTAAGACAAGATCCATCTTCTTTCTCCACTTGTTTTGCAAGGGGTAAAGTGAGAGCTCCAGGACTAGGCCAGATTTGGGCTGCTCCTGAGCACCCATTTACCTTACCCAATCAAGTCACTCTCCTCCTGCTCTAGGACTAGACTAGGACAAGCTGTTGTAGAACACCAGACAAGCCTGATAAGTGTACCTCTCACCATTCATCCAAGAAGCTTTTTTTTTTCACAATACCTGGAGACTATTATAAAGTTCCACAACTGGTCAAAGGGAATACATGTCTGTGAGATGTCCAGCCTTAAGTGACACATATGCAATGCAACTTCTTCACCTAAATCTCGGAAAACATCACAGAACGGGTGCAGTAAAAATATCAATGTAGCTCTCAACTCTCACCAGAGAAGTTTCCTCATTCAGCAGACTATTAACCCAGAGACCCACAATTGATCAAAGTGCAAAGAATAAGAAACTTCATGGTGCTTCTCCTTTAGTAGGACACCTATATCAAACTTAGTCCACTCAAGGCTCAAGAATTAGGAAAATTGTAAGAGTGAGATGTGGTGAATGACCTCAAGGAAACAGTTTTCCAGATAGCTGCATAATTACTCCTATGAATTCACAGCAATGCTGACAGCATGCACAAAACCCAGATTTCCTGAAGCCAGAAAAAATCCCACCATAGAAATGGGGATGTTTGAGAAATCCCAAACTTAGCTAAGTAACTATTGACAGCCAGTAATTTTGGGGAAAGGGAGTGTAAGTTTTCATTAAGGATGTGACACTAGATAGGTTTACCAAGCTGCAGTGGATTGAACCACACGAAAGGGCATTTGGGTACCCAATCTTGACTCAGTAGGCTTTAATGTATATGACGGAGTACATGAAATCAAGTTGGAACATTGAATGGTGCGGATAGGAGAAGTGTCTAAATGTGATCAATATAAATGTATGAACATTGCAAAAATTTAATAAAAAATAACTCTTGAATTTAAAAGGTGGAAAAGTGATATCTTATCATTTGGTTATCTTACTCCTTTAAATGACAGCAATACCAGGTTCTCCTAATTGACAACTCTACAGTATCAATTTTCCAAATATTTTTGCCATGTTGTGTATGCTCTAACATACTTCAGCAAGTTAATTTACTATAAAGTGATTTTGATCATGTCCCTTAGAACATCAAAAAATTCCCTTCTTGAGATCCGATAACCCTCACAAATAGCATTACACTAGGAAACTAGGAATTCCCTCCTTTAGCACTTGTTAAGTCTGAAGCTAGTCTGTGTGTTTGGGAAAGTAAGTGGCAAGTTTCCAAATATATACAACTAATTTGAGAGATAGATGTACGACTCTGTGTGTGTGTGTGTGTGTTTGTACAGATTTGTGAATGTGTAATTATTTTTCCTAATCTAGAATTTAAATATGATTTTCTGTGGGTGAAATTTGTGAAAATATTGTTCCCTTATCTTTGGTCCTCTACACACTTCACTCTTTTTATATTTCTTGGCTGAGACGTGGAGATTCCTTGATTTGTACATACTGTATCCAATATCCTCCCCCTATGTTATCATTTACTTTTCTCTGTCTTCTTGTCTTTCTTAGTTCACCTCAAAACTCCTATCAGTATCTGAAATATAATGCATATTTGTCTTTGCTCTATTTAGTGGAATAGAAGTTGTTATGGTTGTGATTATTACAATAGCTGGGTTTTGCTGCTGTGTATCATGACCTAGAGCATCAATGCTTACTGAAGACTGTGAATATATGTGAAGAAAGAAAGAAATAAAGAATGAAAGAAAGAAGAAAGCAAGGAAAGTAAATGATAAT
>NW_008346810.1:11628-13718 GCF_000622305.1 Nannospalax galili
AGCAGGTAAAGCTGCATGCTGAGAAAGCCTGAAGACCCGAGCTCTATCCCAGAACACCTGTAAAGTTGGAAGGAGAGAAGTGACTTCAGAAACTTGACTTCTGACCTCTACAGATATGCTATGGCAAATGTACATATACACACACACAGACACACAAACACACACACACACAAGCAGCTCATTTTCTAGTACCTTATCACATCCTTAGGATATCCCTATGAGACACAGAGGTCTTGAGGTAATTACATTGTGATATTCTTTCCTATACAGCACTAACATAACCTCTCAAAGCAAATTAAAATAATGATGTGGTGATGAAGGTGCCATGGCTTTTGCCTCCAATCTGAGCAGTGGTATTATGTGATGAGAAGAGACTGGGATTCCTTGGGAGACCTCAGGATCTTTTCTTTGTAGTGAGTAGTTAGAGTAGAGGCACCTACCATGTTACAGCACAATAAGAGCCCAAGAGAGGGGTTGTGAAAATGGTTCAGCGGATAAAGCACTGGTTGTGCAGGCATGAGTAGCCAGAGTTCAGATTCCCAGAACCCATGTAAATGCTAGGCAGGCGTGGTAGCCACCTGTCATCTCAGCACTTTGGAGGTAGAGACAAGCGATCCCTGGGCGAGATGGCTAGCTAGATTATCTGGAATTAGAGAGCTCCAAGTTAGTCAGAGATCCTGCCTCAGTAAATAATGTACAATAGAGTTAAGGAATATCCTCCAAAATTAAAAAATTGAACCACTATAATATACATCAAATTCATTACTGGGGAAATGTTAAAAATGAAATCAGTGTCTGGAAAGGACTCCTGCACATTAAAGGTCAAGACATCACTTTTCACTATAGCTAAGATACAGAATAAATCTAAGTATACATTGATAATTAAATAAAATATTGTAAAGATGCACAATGAAGTACTACTTAACTGTAGAAGAAAGTACTTTCATTTGTCATACTGTATATGAAACTGGGGGACATTATGTTATGTTGAAAAGTCACGCAGAGAAATGCAGAGATCACATAATCTTGGTTATTTATAAAAAGTTAAAAGGTTGAGCTAATGAAGGCTGAGAAAAGAATGATGGATAATAGAAGATGGGGGTTGTGGGAACTGGAAGATGTTGGTTAAAGGGGTTAAAATATGTTACGCAGGAGGATATTGCACAGCATGGTGGTTTTACTTACTATAATGAATTATATACCTGAAAAACTCTGAGAATATGTTTAAAGGGTTCTCTTTTATAACAAAATTTATAAGTGTATGACATTAAAACATTTAACAGATTTATGTAGCCATTTTATGATGAGAGAATGGTGGCTGCTGTTAGAAGTAAGTGATTGACACCATGGTGGAAAGAAGGATGTATCTCATTTCTGGTGTGGTATGTACTTATAGCAGCCCTCATAGCATACTATGTGCTACATTCATCTATTTTCATAGTCTTACTTTCCTAAACAACACTAAAGGCCCACATATTTGACTTTTGTCCCTATAGTTAGAATGAAATCACGAGCTGTCAGTATAACTTTGCATATCTGTGCCTCTGTTTCCTCATTAATAAAATGAGATAAGTTGTGGCAAATACTACATGTGTTTTTCCCTTTTCTCCACAACCTTGGTAGAACTTATTATCTTTTATATAATAGGCATTCTAACAGATATTAAGTGATAGTTCATTATGTTTTAATTTACATTTCCATGGTTATTAATTATACTGAGTAATTTTTCATACACCTATTAACCATCTGTATGTCTTCTTTTAGAAATATCTATTCATATCTTTTTCCCACTTTGTGTGTGTATGTGTGTATTAATCACTTTTCTGTTGCTGTGATAGAAACACTGGCCAAAGCAATTTATAGAAGGAAGAGTTTATTGAGCTTCGATTCCAGGGGAATTAAAGTCTGTCATGCCAGAGAGGAATGGTGCTGGATGAGGGTGGAGCAGGAGCAGCAGAAGGGAAGCTCTCACATCATCATGCAGGCACAGGAAGCAAGAGATGACAGGAGGTCTGGCAAGGTTTAGGAACTCTCTAAGCCCAACCCCAGTGAAGTGCTTCTTCCAGGATAGCCACACCTTCTAAAACCTC
>NW_008346810.1:14659-16419 GCF_000622305.1 Nannospalax galili
AACTTTAATCTCATTATCAATGGGATCCTCTCCATCACATGCCAAGGCTCCAATATTTATCTTCCTAAGGCTCTTTTTCAATCCATCCTGTACACTCTTTGTTTCTTTCTGCCCCATTTGCTCTTTTTCCCTGTAAACTGTATAATATTCATGATTAATAGCCACGCCACCATTTCTACATTAGGCTGTCTTGAAATTTTTTCCCAGACAAATTAGTCCATTGCTTTCCAACTTAGCCCAGGGCAATCATTTAGGTTGGGGGCAGGCTCCATCCAGACTCTTTGCCAAAATATTCCAAGTGCTGCTTAAGTCCTTATTTCCATCAGGAACTACATTGTTCTAAGCACCAGTTTCTTCCAAGCCCCTACTAGGATGGCCTGTTAGGCTCTGCTTACAGCAATCAAGGATTTTCCTAGGCCAAACTTCCAAAGTGTTCCACAGTTTTTCAAAACCCCACATGTTCAGATTCTTCACAGTCAACACCCCACTCCTGGTACCAGTTACTGGACTAGTCACTTTTCTGTTGCTGGGATAGACACATTGACCAGAGCAATTTATAGAAAGAAGAGTTTATTTGAGCTTACAATTCCAGGGGAATTACAGTCCGTCATGGCAGGGAGCCATGGTGGCTGGAGGTGGCTGGACCAGTAGCAGCAGAAGCTAAGATCTCACATCATCATGCAGTCACAGAAATCAAGAGAACGACTGGAGATCTGGCAAGGCTTAAGAACTCTCTAAGCCAACCCCCAGTGACGTGCTTCTGAAACTTTCCAAAGCAGCGCCATCATCTGGGGACCAAATGTCCAAATACTTGGAGCCTATGGGGGACATTTTCATTCAAACCACCACAGTTAATGTTAGTACTAGGTTTAGGGTTACATTCAAGGTTAGTGTGATATTTAGGGATATGATTAACATTAAACTTATGGCTATGTTCAGGATTGTGGCTAGGGTTATTTTTGGAGTATGCTAGGTTAGTGTTTTGGGTTAGGGCTAGGGTTAGAGTTAGGATTAGGTCAATGTTGAATATTAGGGTTATACTTAAGGTTAGGTATATATTTAATTTTAGGGTTAGGTTTAGGTCTTGGGCTAGGGCTACAGTTATGATTAGACTTAGGCTTGGGGTTCCAGTTCGAGGTAGGGCACAGTTAGTTTTAATTTTAGGGTTAGGAGAGGTGTTAGGTCTAGGGTCAGGTTTAGAGTAATGGTTTAGGTTTAGGCCTTGGGTTAGGATTTAGGGTAAGGTCTCGATTAGTGTTAGGGTTAGTGTTGGGTCTAGGATTATGTTAAGAGCATAGGGTTAGGGTTAGATTAAGGTTAGGTCTAAAGTCAGGGCTAAAGTTAAGACAAATATAAATACTAGGATTAGGTTTAGGGTTACTTCCAGGTTTGGATTTAGGATTTTGATTATGGTTATGCCTAGGGTTAGGGTTAGGGTTAGATTTAGGATTTGAGGGAGGGTTAGTGCTAGGTTAGTGCTGAGTAGGGGATAGGTTAATGTTTAGGCTTAAGGTCAGGATAATGTTTAGGGTTAGTGTTAGGTTAAGTGTTAGGATCAATGTTATGGATAGGGCTAAGGTTAGGTTTAAGTTTAGGTCTAGGATTAAGGTTAGACTTAGGGTTAGAGGTAATTTTAGGGCTAGGGTTATGCAGAGGTGTAAATTTAGGATTAAGGTTGAGGTTCAGGATAGTTCTAGGATTATGTTTGTGGTTAGGGTTAGGTTTAGGGTTAGGGTTAGAGTTAGAATTAGGGATAGGGT
>NW_008346810.1:16768-18075 GCF_000622305.1 Nannospalax galili
GGTTGTGTTTAGGTTTAGGATTAGAGTTAGGGTTACGACAAGAGTTAAGGTTCAATTTATGGTTAGGGCTACAGCACAATTTAGGGTTCAGGTTATGATAGAATTTGAGTTATGTTTAGGGATTGTTTTAAGGTTAGATTTAGGGCTAGGTTTAGGGTTAGTACTAGGGCTGGGTTATGTTTATGGTTAGATTTAGATTAGGGTTACATTTATGGTTAGGATTAGGCCTATGGTAGGGTTAGGGTTACTTTTATTGTTAGAGGCAGTGATAGGGATACAGTTAGCATTAGATTTTTGGGTAGGATTAGGGTCATGTTTAGGGCTAGGTCTGGGCTAGTGTAAGGGTTAGGTTTAGGATTAGAGGTGATTTTAGGGCTAAGATTACATGGAGGATTAGGTTTAGGTTTAAGGCTAAGGTTAGGTTTAGGGCTAGGGTTGTGTTTAGGTTTAGGATTAGAGTTAGGGTTAGGACAAGAATTAAGGTTCGATTTATGGCTAGGGCTACAGCACAATTTAGGGTTCGGGTTATGATAGGATTTGAGTTATGTTTAGGGATTGTTTTAAGGTTAGATTTATGGCTAGGACTGCCATAAGGGCTAGGCTTAGGTCAGAGATTAATATTGGGTTAGGGATAGTATTATGTCTAGTGTTAGTTTTAAGATTGTGTTTAGGGTTAGGTTTAACGCTAGAGTTATGGTCAAGTTTAGGGTTAGGGCGAGGGGTTGTATTAGCGTTAACAAGATAGTTACGTTTAGGATTGATTCTAGGGTTATATTTAGGGTTAGGATTAGAGTTAGGGTTAGGGTTAGGGTAAGGGTTAGGGTTACTTGTAGGGTTAGGCTCACATTTGGATTTAGCTTTAGGGTTAGGGCTATGTTTAGACTTAGGGTTAGCGTAAGGGTTAGGTTAATTGTTAGGATTTGGGTTAGGTTAGTGCTAGGGTTAGGGTTAGAGTTAGGTTATGGACAAGTGTTGGGGTTAAGGCTCTGGTTATTTTAGGGTTAGAGGTTTGGTTAGTGCTAGGGTTATGTGTATGGTTAGGCTTAAATGTAGGATTAAGGTGGATGTTCAGACTAGGGTTATGTCTAGTGTTATGGTTAGGGTTAGGTTTAGCGTTAGGATTAGGGATAGGGCTTGGCTTAGGGCTAGGTCTAGGGTATGTTTAGTGTTATAGTTTGTTTAAGCATTAGAATTATGTTTAGTGTTAAGTTTAAGTCTAAGATTACTTTTAGGGTGAGAACAAGGGTTGTGGTTAGGTATAGAGGTAGGTTTAGAGTTAGGGTAACGTTACAGTTGGTGTTAGGTTT
>NW_008346810.1:18920-19805 GCF_000622305.1 Nannospalax galili
AGGATTAGTTATAGGATTAGAATTTGGGCTAAGTGTAGGATTAGGCTTAGATTTAGGTTTAGGGTTAGAGTCAGGGTTAAGGTTAGGGTTAGGATAAGAGTTAAGATTTCAGTTATGGTTAGTGCTAAGCTTAGGGTTAGTTAGAGTTAAAGTTAGGATGAGGAGTAGGGTTAGGGTTACTTTTATTGCTAGGGCTACATTTAGGGTTAGTATTAGTGTTAGTGTTTGGTTAGAGTTAATGTTTGGGTTAGTGTTAAGGAGAGGTTTAAGTTTAGAATTGGGGGTAGTGTTATCTTGAGGTTTATGGCTTCAAAAAGTCTTAGGATTCTCATTAGGTTATGGCTATGTTTATGGTCAGGTTTATGGATAGGGTTAGGATTAGAAGAAGGGTTAATTTTAGGATTAAGATAAGGGTTATGTTCAGGACTACTGTTTGGTTTTCATCTCAGGATACTTTTAGGGTTTGGATTAACGTTAAGGATAAGGCTAGATTTCTGGTTAGGTTTATGATTAGGGCTAGGGATAGTTTAGGATATGGACAATGTTTACTATTACTATGAGGGTTTGCTTGAGGTTTAGGGTTAGGGTTAGGTATAGCATTATTATGGTTAGTGTGAAGGCTAGGATTATGATTAGGTTTAGAATTAGTATGGTTAAGGTTAGTGTTAGGATAAGGATTAGGGCTATGTTTAAGAATTGGGTAAGATTGTTCTAGCCTAAGGATTAGGGTCAGTACTAGGATTATGTTTAGGGATAGTGTCAACTTTCAGGCTAGTGTTAGAGTTAGGGTTAGGACAAGGGCTACAGTAAGTTGAGGGTGAGTGTTAGGCTTAGGGTTTTGTTTAGGGTTATGATTATGATTAGGTTTAAGTTTAGATTTAAGTT
>NW_008346810.1:20442-22629 GCF_000622305.1 Nannospalax galili
TTGGATTAGGTTTAGCCTTGGACTATGTTGTAGATTGAGGGTTAGGTTTAAGTTTAGGTTTAGGGGTTGTTTTACAAGAGGGCTACATATAGGGTTATGCTTAGTTTTAGGGTTAGGCTTAGGGTTGGGGCAAGATTTAGGGTTAAGCTTTTGGTTACGATTAATTTTTGTCTACAGTATATATTTTGGATTGTTATTGGAGTTTGAGGCATGGTTAGGGTTACGGATAGAATTAAGGCTAGGGGTATGTTAAGGGTTAGAATTAAGTTTACAGTAAGTATAAGCTTTACAAATGGGGCTAGGGTTGGAGTTAGGGATAAGTTTGTGGTTAGGTTTATTTATAGGGTTAGGCTTAGGCGTATGACAATATTAGGATTAGGGTAGGTTTAGGGCTAGGGCTAGGGTCAGGTTTATTGATAGGGCTAGGGTTAGGATTAGGATTAGTTCAAAGTTTAATATTAGGGTATGGTTAAGGCTAAGTCTAGGATTAGTATTATGGTTATAGTTAGGGTTAGGTTTAAGGCTATGTTTCTGAAATGGTTTAGGGTTAGAATTGTGTCTAGGTGATATATTGAATGTTGGGATTAGGGTTTAGACTAAGGACAGGTTTAGAGCTATGGTTACGTGTACGTTTATGCTTAGTTTTAAGGTTTGGCTTATGGTGAGGGCAAAGTTTAGTGTTAGCATTAAGGTTTTGTTCATGTTCAGACTGTTTAGGTTAAGGGTTAGGATTAGGTTTAGAGTAAGGTTTGGGAGTTTGGTTATGGGTAGATTTGGGTCTAAGTTATATATTGACGGTTAGTATTAGGTTAAGGGTTGGGGTAGATTTACGGTTAGAGCTGCATGAAGGGTTAGTGTTAGTTTTAGGGTTAGGGTTAAGGTTAAGTTTAGGAATAGGGTTACATGTAGGGTTTGGCTTAGTCTTAGGTATAGGCTTAAATTTAGGGTTAGAATTAGAGTTAGGGATAAGATTTAGGGTTATGTATATTGCTAGGTTTAGCACTAGGTTTAGGTTTAGTATTAGGGTTAGGGCTAGGGCTAGGGCTAGGGCTAGGGCTAGGTGTAAGGGTAGGTTAGGTTTATTGCTAAGGCTAGTTTTAAAGTTAGCGATAAGTCAAAGGTTAATATCAGGGTTATAATTAGCGTTAATGGTAGGGTTTGTTCCAGGGTAGGGTTACTGATAGAAGTAGGGTTAGAATTTAGTGTAGGTTAGGGTTAGGGCATGGATTATGTTTAGGATTTGGTTATGTTTAGGGTTAAGCTTAGTTTTCGATGAGGGTTAGGGTTAAGGCTTGGCTTAGGGTTAGGGTTCAGACTGTGTTTAGGGTTGGTGTGAGGTTAAGTGTTAGAATTATGCTAAGTGTTACGATTAGGTTTAGAGGTAGGTTTAGGATTACAGTGGGAGTATGCTTATGGCTAGGGTTAAGTATAGGTTTATTTGTAGTAATAGGATTAGGCTTAGCACTAGGGTTAGGATTAGGTGTATAGCTGGAGCTAGTATGAAGCTTAGCATTTGTTCAGAAGTTAATATTAGGGCTAGGGTTAGGTCTATGGTTAGGTCAAAGTTAGGCTTAGTGTTAGTTTTAGACCTTGGACTACGTTTTGGGTTAGAGTAGGTAGTCGCATGAGGTTGAGGGTGGCATCTAGGTTTATACTTAGGGTTAGTATTAGGCTTAGGTTCAGGCATAGGGTTAGGTTTAGGGCCACATGTAGGGTTAGGCTTAGGTTTAGGTTGACGTTTATGGTTACGTTCAGGGCTAATTTTAGTTGTAGGGTTTGCATTAAGATTAGGGTTCAGGTTGGGCCTAGGATTTTGTTTAGGGTCAGTATTAAGTTTAGACTCTGGGTTAGGGTTAGGGCAAGGTTTACATGTAGGGTTAAGTTTAAGTTCAGGTTAAGATTTATGTTAAGTGCTAGCTTTACGGTAGGAGATAGGGCTAGGGTTATGTTTAGAGTTATGTTTTGATTTCGAGTAATTATTAGGGTTAAAGTTAGGGAGGGGTTAGGGTTAGAGGGAGTTTAGTTTTAGGGTTATGTTTAAGTTTAAGGTTAGGGCAAGTTTAAGGTTTCTGTTGGGTTAGAGTGAAGTTTCTGTTTGGGTTAGGGTTAGGTTTAGGGTTGGACCTAGGTTTATGTTTTTGTTAGGGTTAGGCTTAGGCTTAGGCGTTGAGGTAGGGTGAGGATTTT
>NW_008346810.1:22882-23155 GCF_000622305.1 Nannospalax galili
AAATACACCATAAAGTTTTAGTGCTAGACTCAGGGTTAGGGTTAGGACTGGGGCTAGGTTTAAAGTTAGGGTTAGGTTAGAGTTAGGATAGGGTTAGGGTTACAGGTAGGGCTACTGTTAGAGTTAACTTCAGGGTTAGGTTTACCTTTAGAGTTATGGCTCGTTTTGGGCAGAGCTATGTTTTTTGCTAAAAGTTAGGTAGAAAATTAGGGTTACGGTTAGGGTTAAGTGCAGGGTTAGACATAGGTTTAAGAATAAACTTAGTGTTAGGGA
>NW_008346811.1:0-511 GCF_000622305.1 Nannospalax galili
TCCCTCCCCCAACACAACATGGCCCCTTGCATGTCCCTCCCACCTCTCCTCCCTGCAGAACACTCCCACTTTCACCACCTCCCCACTGGTGACATCGATTCCCTACTATCCCCCACTCAGGTTCTTTCTTTTCCTTTACCTCCATGTAACTTTTCCATTTTCCTGGTTCCTGGTGTTACATCACAATATATATACTCACATACAAGGGATTGGTGTTACAATCAGCAAATGAGGGAGGACATAAGTTGCTTTCTTTTCTGCATTTCTGTTACTTAGTATAACACTCTCTAGTTTCGTGCATTTACCTGCAAATTTCATAATTTCATCTTTCCTTACAGCTGAGTAGAACTCCATTGTGTAGATGTACCACATTTTAATTACCCATTTGTCAGTTGAGGGACATTTTGGTTGTTTCCATTGCTTAGCTGTTGTGAAGAGAGCATCAACAAACATGGATATACAGGAATCTCTGCAATAGAATGAGTCCTTTGAGTACATGCCAAGGAGTGGT
>NW_008346812.1:0-3817 GCF_000622305.1 Nannospalax galili
TTGAATAGGTTAATGCTGTTGTAATGAAATGCTTCTTCCAATTAAAAAAATGTGTTTATGTTTATGATGTATAACAAGATGTTTTAACAGGTGTATTTATCATAAAATGCTAAATACCTCTGTTAAATGTTTTATGTCATACACTTATAAATTTTGTTGTAAAAGAGAGCCCTTTAAACATATTCTCAGAATATTTCAGGTATATAATTCATTATACTAAGTAAAGCTATTGTGCTGTGTAGTATCCTCCTGCCTAACATATTTTAACCCCTTTAACCAACACCTTCCATTTCCCACAGCCCCCTTCTTCTATTATCCATGATTCTTTTCTTTGCCTGCATTAACTCAACCTTTTAACTTTTGACAAATAACCACGATTATGTGATCTCTGCATTTCTCTGTGTGACTTTTAACATAACATAATGTTCCCCAGTTTCATATACAGTATGACAAATGAAAGTACTTTCTTCTAAGGTTAACTAGTACTTCATTGTGCATCTACACAATATTTTCTTTAATTATCAATGTATACTTAGATTTATTCTATATCTTAGCTACAGTGAAAAGTGATGTCTTAAACATCAATGTGCAGAAGTCCTTTCCACACACTGATTTCATTTTTAACATTTTCCCAGTAATGAATTTGATGTATATTATAGTGGTTCAGTTTTTAATTTTGGAGGATATTCCTTAAGTCTATTGTACATTATTTACTGAGGCAGGATCTCTGACTAACTTGGAGCTCTCTAATTCCAGATAACCTAGCTAGCCATCTCGCCCAGGGATTGCTTATGATATACCACAGTGAAAGCAAGCCATTATAATAATCACAACCTTAACAACTTATATTCCACTAAAAAGGGCAAAGAAAAATATGTATGATATTTCAGATACTGATAGGAGATTTTAGGTGAACTAAGAAAAGACAAAAGACAGAGAAATTAAATGATAACATAGGGGGAGGATTTTGGATACAGTATGTAGAAATCAAGGAATCTCCACAGCCTCAGCCAAGATATATAAAAAGAATGAAGTTTGTAGAGGACCAAAGATAAGGGAACAATATTTTCACAAATTTCACCCACAGAACATCATATTTAAATTCTAGATTAGGAAAAATCATTGCACATTCACACATCTGTACAAACACACACACACAGAGAGTCATACATCTGTGTCTCAAATTCGTTGTATATATTTGGAAACTTGCCACTTACTTTCCCAAACACACAGACTAGCTTCAGACTTAACAAGTGCTAAAGGAGAGAATTCCTCATTTCATAGTGTAAGGCTATTTGTGAGGTTTATGGGATCTCAAGAAGGGAATTTTTCATGTTTTAAGGGACATGATCATAATCACTTCATAGGAAATCAAGTTGCAGAAGTGTATTACAGCACACACCACATGGCAAAAATATTTGGACCATTGATACTGTAGAGTTGTCAATTAGGAGAACCTGATATTGCAATCATTTGAAGGAGTAAGATACCCAAATGATAAGATATCACTTTTCCACTTTTAAATTCAAGAGTTATTTTTAATCAAATTTTTGCAATGTTCATAACTTTATTTTGATCACATTTAGACACTTCTCCTATCTGCCCCACTCTTAATGCTCCCACTTGATTTGATGTACTATGTCATATACATTAAAGCCTACTGACTCAAGATTGTGTCCCCAAAAGCCCTTTGGTGTGGTTCAATCCACTGCAGCTTGGTAAACCTATCTAGTGTCACATCCTTAATGAAAAATGGCTCTCCCTTTCCCAACAACTACTGGCTGTCAATAGTTACTCAGCTCAGGTTGGGATTTTTCAAATACATTCCCATTTCTATGCTCGGATTTTGTCTGGATTCTGGAAATCTGGGTCTTGTGCATGCTGTCAGCATTGCTGAGAATTCATATGAGTAATTATCCAGCTATCTGGAAAACTGTTTCCTTGAGGTCATTCACCACATCTCGCTCTTACAATTTTCCTAATTCTTGAGCCTTGAGTGGTCTAAGTGTGATATAAGTGTCCTCCTAAAGGATAAGTACCATGAAGTCTCTTATTCTTTGCACTTTGATCAATTGTGGGTCTCTGGGTTAATCACTCTCTACTGAATGAGGAAACTTCTCTGGTGAGAGTTGAGACCTGCATTGATATTTTTTCTGCACCTGTTCTGTGTTATTCTCTGAGATTTATGTGTAGAAGGTGCATTGCATATATGTCACTTAAGGCTGGACACCTCACAGACATGTATTCCCTATGTTTGACCAGTTGTGGAACTTTGTAATAGTCTCCAGGTATTGTAAAAAAAAAAGCTTCTTGGATGAATGGTGAGAGGTACACTTGTCAGGCTTGTCTGGTGCTCTACAAGAGCTTGTCCTAGCCTAGTCCCAGAGCAGGAGGATAGTGACTTGATTCGGTAGGGTAAATGGATGCTCAGGATCAGCCCAAACCTGCCTAGTCCTGGAGCTCTCACTTTACCCCTTGCCAAATAAGTGGAGAAAGAAGATGTATCTTCTTAGTGCAGATAGATAAGACTGGAAGTATATGTCTTACCAAGCAACATGGGAAATTCCCTTGGCTGAATTAGACTTGAAAGACCACGTGCTATAGAATATGGAATGGAGGATATGCTCAGGAAATAGCAGAAGAAAGAATGTGATCCAGAATCCCCTTAAACACAGCTATTTTTTGTATTGAACTTTAGAAAATCAGGATTATGAGCTGGAATTTCATTATATTAATTTCGAGTGAAAATACTACTGTCAAATGATCAGTTATGTCCATATCAGTCCTTTAGTATCCCAGGAAGGAAAATTATAGTAAGAACACTTTTATCCAGTGTATTAATGTTGTATAGTTTGTTAGTTATTTCATTTAGATGTTAGTTTAATAAAAATGTAAAATAAAAATTAAAATCTTATTGTACCAAATACCTCAATCCATATTCATCTACTTTTCATATTTTGGCTGATTTGATCTTGTTCCTTTCCTCCTTCTCTTTCCTCCCTCGCTCCTTTTTTCTCCCTCCTTCTCTTCCCCATACCTCTTCTCTCCCTCTTATTCTCTCACTCTCTTGCTTACACAACACACTTAAGTTAGAGATTTGACTGTAAATTAGAGAGTGTAAATTGTGTCCTTCAATTTATTTAGAGTGTAGTTGCTAAGAAAAGGTTATTAGCTTGAAGTAATGTGGCATAATAATCAAAATCAGGAAATATAACTCTGATACAATTCTATTATCTAATTCACAGTCTACTTTCAAGTTTAGTCAATTATCCAAGTAATGTCCTGCATAGCTAATGTTTCTTGGCCCAGGATTCAGTTCATGACCATGCATCACATTTAGTTCTCATAGGAATTTGATCTTCTCTAACCTGTAATAGCTCCTCAGCATTTTGATTTATTAGTCTTGACATTTTCAAGTAATATGGCTAATTGTTTTCTAGATTGCCTATAAATATGAATTTGCCTGATGACTCTTCATAATTAGATTTACGATGTGCATTTTCTGCAGAGATACCACAAAAGTCATATTATGTCTTTCTCAGTGCACTGTCTCTAATTGATGATGATAGAAATGGAATTGACTAATAAAATTTCATTTCAAAATTGTTTATTTAAAGTATATAAAGGTTAATCGATTTTTTATATTTATGTCATATTATTAGGACTTACTGGATTTCCTTACTAGTTTTTGTAATTGTTTTTCAAATTATGACTTTCTGTGCAAACAGTAGTACCAGTTGCTATTTCTTTCTTCCTAGCTTCTTTGCTATTTTTATAACCTTTTCTGACCATATTAGGCCAAGTACAATCAATGTTA
>NW_008346812.1:4003-5369 GCF_000622305.1 Nannospalax galili
CTAGTACCAGACCTTATGGAAATCTCCATTTTATCTTGTAGCTATAATTTTTTGATGGCAAAGTCAAGGAGTTGTCATTTTCTATTATTCTGGGAGATGTAATACAAAAGTGCTGAATTCTGATAAAATATGCATGTATTGGAATAAGTATATGGGAGACAGTCAACCAACATACTGGTTAACATTAACCAGGTTTAAAAATATTAATCTAACTTTGCATTAATATGATCAAGACCCAGTTGTCTTTCTATATTATCTTTTAATATCCTTATTGAATTATCTTTGATAATATCTTGTTACAAAAATTATGACATAAAATTTTTATGTGTGACTATATGAGGTCTGTAAAACATAAATATCATTTTCAATGTATTTTTATTGATTTTTATGCTAGTGAAATACTGACTTTGGAATCCAGGTAGTAGGGGAGTTTGAAAACTTGGGAACCCTCAAAACAAATGAGAAACCCTTTGACAAGGCATGCCTGGACACTCCATCCATGCTGCCAACCCAGAGTAATTCTAGCTGAAAGCTGAACCCTGACCCACAGGTAGGTATGCAGCCCCAGAGCCCCACTCACAATCCAGACAATGACCTGCTCCGCCACTAAGCTGACAGAATGACTTTAGTAACTCCTTCAGAACCCTGACTTACAGGAAGATACGCAGCCCCAGAGCCTCAGAGCAAGCACAGATTGTGATCCTTCCCTCGGAGCTACTGGCTCAGGGACCCCTTGCCAAACTCAAACTGAACCCAACCCTGATCACAGGTAGATACTCAGCCCCAGAGTCCTGGCAGAGCCCAAAAAATGATTCTTACCTATGCATCATCTCCAGGACTGTGTGAATGGCTCCACAAAAACGTGAACCCCAGGTGGATACACAGCTCCAGAGCCCTACCTGGAGTGCAGACAGTGACCTCTCACAGGACCACGTGTCCAAGGGAGATCAACCCCAGCCCTGACATCAAAGGAGCATTTGTAGACCCCTCTGAGTCCCCCACAGACTTCTAATATTGGCAGTGAGAACTTCCCAACTTTACAGATGACCTTCTCCTGGGCTAAGAAGTGCACATATCACAAGTAGTGTGGGAAACATTTCTGACACCCCATTTGCACATCAACACAGTTACTACAAGATGCAGACGCTTAGGTCACATCACAAAAAAGAATATGGAAAACCAAAACAATATGCTTCCTGCAGCAATCAGTACACCTATCACAATATCTCCTGAGATGACCAACTTAGGTGATACAGAAGACACTGCTTCCAAAATAGCAATTATAGATATACTCAATGAGCTCAAAGAGGAAAGGCATAAATTCCAGAATGATGTTGGTGAAAACACAAAACAATGAAAGAAAGAA
>NW_008346812.1:5894-8468 GCF_000622305.1 Nannospalax galili
GGGAGGCCTAAGAGACCTAATTGTAGATTTTGAAATCTCTGGGAGGTCATGGACTGATGTTCTACAAATTCTTAAAAGTCACAGATACCAACACAGGCTATTACACCCAGCAAAATGATCAGTTGAAATAGAAGGAGAAAGGAAATCTTTCCATGATAAAAACAAGCTTCAGGAATTTATGTCCCCAAAGTCAGCTTTACAATAGATACTGGGAGGAATGTGTCTTCTCTAATGAAAAGATTGCACACACCCGAGAAAGAACAAGGAATAATAAACAATTCCAGAGCAGTTAATCAAAAGATGACAAAGAAAACAAAACTACCACTACAAATTAACAAGATTTAATAAATATTGGTGAGAAATAACTCTTAATGTTAACTGTCTTAATTCTCAATAACAAGATACAGATTAATTGACTGATTAGAAATGGATCATCTCTTTTTGCTGCCTCCAAGAATACAACTGACCATTAAAAACAGAATACAACTCCACATTAAAAATCGACACCACCTAAATAATAAAAGGATGGAAAAAGGCATTCCAAGCAAATGGAGGTAAGAAAAAAGCAGATGTGGCTATTCTGGTACATGTTAAAATAGACTTCAAACCAAAACTAGTCAGAAGGGATAGGAATGGACATTTCATAGTCATTAAAGAAAAATCCGATGAGAGTCTATGCAATCTTAAACATATGCACCAAACACAGGACACCCAATTTCATAAAAGTAACACTATGTGATCTAAAATCACATAATGACTCAAAGGAAGTGATAGTCGATGACATCCTGATCCCATTCTCATGAACAGACAGGATATCCAGACAAAAGACTATATAGAAAAACTTGCAAGTTAAATGACTTCATAAATCAAAATGGACCTAACAGATATTTTCAGAACATTCTACGTAAACACCAAAGGATACATTTTCTTCTCAGCATTTCATGGAATTTTTGCCAAAATCAACCACATATCAGGACACAAAGCAAGTTTCAACAAATTTTAAAAGCTTGAAATAACATCGTGTATCCTATGTGACCACAAAGGAATAAATTTGGACACAGCAAAAGGAGAAATGGAAAAAATTATGCAAACTCTTGAATCTAAAAATCACTATGGAATGAAAATTGGATCAAGGGAGATATCTAAAAGTAAATTTTAAAATTCCCAGAATTGAATACAAATGAAAGCACAGTATATCAAAATCTATGAGACCCAGGAAAGGCAGTCATAAGACAGAAGTTCATAGCATTAGGTGTCTACATCAAATAGCTTGAGAAGTTGCACACTAACAACTTAATCAGGCACTTGAAAGCCTTCAAAAAACAAGAACAATCCCCCCCAAAAAAACCTACATGAGAAGAGATAATAAAATTGTGGCTAAAATCAATCAAATAAAAAAGAATACAAAGAATCAATGGGATGAAGCGTGAGTTCTTTGAATAGATTAACCAGATTGACAAACCTGTAGTCAATTTAACTGAAAGAAGACTAAATAAAATCATAGATGCAAAAGGGAAACCTTACAAGAGATACAGAAGATTTTCAGAGATCCAGAAATTACTTTGGTGGCCTGTATTCCACAAATTCGAAAATCTAATAGAAATGAATGAATTTCTAGATTTGTATGACCTATCAAAATTAGGCAAAGATGAGATAATTTAAATAAACCCACAAGAACAAGTAAGATATAAGTAATATTTTCAAATCTCCCCAGTTAAAAAGAAAATCCCAGGACATAATAGATACAGTCAATAATTCTTCCAGATTTTCAAAAAAGAACAAATTTCAATACCCATCAGATTTTGCAAGATAGAAGAGGAAAGAACACTTTCAAATCATTTTTATGAAACCACTATTAACCTGATACCAGAACCAAACACCAAACAAAAAGTAAAATTACTCTGATGAATATTGATGCAAAAATTATCAAGAAAACCCTGGCAAACTGAATGCAAGATCACATAAGAAAGATTATTTACCACAATCAAGTACGTTTCATCCCAAAGATGTATGGATGATTCAACATGTATAAATCAATAATGTAATCTACCACATAATCAGACTCAAGGACTAAAACAAAATGATGATCTCATTAATTGCAGAAAAGTCCTTTGATAATATCCAACATCCAATCATGTTAAAAGTCATGGAGAATCCAAGGATACAGAGGACATAATTCAAAAGAATACAGACAATATACAACAAGAGCACAGGTAACATCATACTAAATGAAGAAAACCTCAAAGCATAACTACTAAATCAGGAACAAAAAAGGTTGTATATTCTCTTAATTTCTATTCAATATATTGCTTGTTGTTTTAGCTAGATCAGTAAAACAAATGAGGGAGTGAAAAGGATACAAATTGCAAAGGAAGAAGTGAAATTACCCCTGTTTGCATATAATAAGATTTTGTACATCAAAGACTATAAAGTCTAAAACAGAAAACTCCTGAAGCTGATAAACACATTCAGCAATGTAAGAGGATACAAAATTAACATTTGAAAATCAGTAGCCTTCCTGTACAGAACCAAGAAACTTACTGAGAATAAATCAGGGGAAAAATCAAATTCATG
>NW_008346812.1:8641-9430 GCF_000622305.1 Nannospalax galili
AAAAGCCATCTAAAGATTCAATGCAATCCTTATTAAAATTCAAACCAAATTCTTCAAAGAAGTTGAAAAAAGAATCTCAAATATCGTATGGAAACATAAGAAATCTATGATAGCCCAAACAATCCTGAACACTACAAAAAGAGCTGAAGGTATCACAATCCCTGATTTCAAGTGTATATACTACAGAGCTCTAGTAATAAAAAATGATATGCCAATAAACTAACATAAAAATCAACACATTGATCAACGGAATAGAGTTGAGGACCCAGATTTAAGTCCATGCAGTTACAGTTACTTGATTTTTTACTAAGGGGCCCCAAACACACCTTGAACAAAAGACAGCATTTACAGTATATGGTGATAGTCAAACTGGATAGTTATATGTAGTAGAATAAAATTAGATATCTAGATGTCACCATGATCAAAATTCAATTCCCAGTACATTGAGATTTTATCTTTACCAAGTCAGAATGGCTAAGTTCCAAAAAACGAACAAAAAATGTTTTCAAGGTTTTGGGAAAGGGAACACTTCTTCACTGCTGGTGGGAGTGCAGAACGTTGCAGCTACTATGGAAATCTGTGCCAAGATTCCTCAGAAAGGTAGAAATAGATCTACCACATGATTCAGCCAAACAACTTTTGTGCACATACCCAAAGAAATCCATATTATACTACTGAGATATCTGCTCATCTTTGCTCGTTGCTGCTCTATTCACAATAGTCAGGAGGTAGAAGAAACCTATGTATCAATCAAATGATAAATGAGTAATGAAAAGTGGTACATTTACC
>NW_008346812.1:9548-10658 GCF_000622305.1 Nannospalax galili
GTTGGGTGTGTTTCAATTGGAAAATCCATAGAGGTCAGGAAACTAGCAAGGGTCCATGGGTGGAGGCTTCTTGGAAGAGGACGGAGAATACAGTTTTATAAATGGGGAAAGGGGAGCAATGGAATATGAAGAGTTAAATATGGTGGGGAATGGTAGGGCAGGGTAGAAAAGGGATTAAGGGGGGATATTAACACTAATGGCCTTTGGAAAAAGTCAAATGGAAGTTTATCACTATAGAAGATTCTTAAAGTATTTACCTATACAATATAAAAATAATTGAAATGGCGTCACCCCATAACAGGGGCCAGTTCCCCACAGACACCATAGGATAACAAATAAAAATCCCAATACTAGGAACGGGCTTCCTTTTTGGCAAATTTTTGCCAGGGGTGATCTCATAGACCCTCACATAATACTGGCTATTGCTATTGCTCTTGGTTACTCTTAAGAGCTTAATGGTAAGACCTTATTGCTGAAGATACTATGTATGTTGTATTAGTCACTTTTCTTTTGCTGTGATAGAAACACTGACCAAAGCAATTTATAGAAGGAAGAGTTTGTTTAAGCATAGGGTTCCAGAGGAATTACAGTCCTTCATGGCAGGGAATCATGGTGGATGGAGGTGGCTGGAGCAGGAGCAGTAGAATTGAAGCTCTCACATCATCATGCAGGCACAGGAAGCAAGAGACTGACTGGAGATCTGGCCAGGCTTAAGAACTCTGTAAGCCCACCCACAGTGACACGCTTCCTCCAGGATAGCCACACCTTCTGAAAACTCCCAAAACAGCGCCATCATCTGGGGAAAAATGTCCGAACACTTGGAGCCTATGGGGGATATTTTCTTTCAAACAATCACATATGTGTAGGATTTTTTAAAAAATTTGAAGCCATAATTCTTTTTCAAAGAAGTCTTAAAAAGAATTTTAAAAGAAAAAGGGGCAAAAGCATTACTGCTCTAATTTAGCAGGTGAAAGGTCAGACTATTTTTCTGTCACGTCTCCACAATTTGTGTGTGTCTCAGAGGTCTGCTCTCAAAGTCATAAACACAATTTTATTGATCCTGTTTTCCATAATATAGCTACAACTATTCATGGTGCTCTTCTCCATTAT
>NW_008346813.1:0-611 GCF_000622305.1 Nannospalax galili
TTTTCCAATTATTAGTCCTTTAATTCCCTTCTCTTGTCTTATTGCTCTTGCCAGAGATTCAAGCACTATGTTAAAGAGAAATGGAGATAGTGGACAGCCTTGTCTGGTTCCTGATTTCAATGGGAATACTTCCAGTTTTTCTCCATTTAGACTTAGAATGATTGGCTGTGGGTTTGTTATATATGGCTTTGACTATGTTGAGGTATGTTCCCTCCAGTCTAATTCTCTCTAAGACATTGAGCATAAGTGCATGTTGAATTTTGTCAAAGGCCTTCTCTTCATCTGTTGAGATGACCATTTGTTTCTTGTCTTTGAGCCCATTTATATGATTTATTATGTTTATTGACATATATATATTGAATCATCCCTGCATCTCTGAGATAAAGACAACTTGATCATGGTGGGTGATCTTTTTGATGTGTGTCTGTATGCAGTTTGCAAGTATCTTGTTGTGAATTTTTACATCTATGTTCATTAAGGATATGGGTCGCTTTGGTATTCAAGTGATGCTGGCTTTATGGAAGGAATTTGGAAGTTCTCCCTCCATTTCTTCCTTTTTTAATAAATTAAGTAGTATTGGATGTAGATCTTCTTTAATGTCTGATAGAATT
>NW_008346814.1:0-293 GCF_000622305.1 Nannospalax galili
ACATAATCAACAGCTGAGACCACAACAAGGGCAAGATCCACCACCTGGATTTATAGTTTGGAACTATGACCAGCTTTTTGGCCAGGGCAACTTTTCCACAGGAATCCGGCAGGCTGTGATTCCTGCTGGTTGTTTTGAGCAGGTCCGCTTATGTGCACTACAGGCCTGGGACCGCCTAACCCCCTTGTCTACTGGGCCTGGAGAGACCTCTTTATTAACCTTCTTAAAACAAAAACCAACTCAAACCCTCCCAGACTTTATACTAAGAGTGCAGGCCAGTTTAGATAGAAAAA
>NW_008346815.1:0-396 GCF_000622305.1 Nannospalax galili
TGGGATTAAATATAGTCCTTTTTAAGTCCAGGCTGGCACTTCCTTGTGTGGCTCTGGGCAAATCATGAAGAGTAAATGGCTGTGCCAAAGGACTTAAGGTGGAACTAGGGGAACTCAATTTACCATTTTCTTCAATGGTCCCTCTTTCATTTAGGGGGCTGAGGGCTTGCTCCCTTTCTCGTTTTTTGTCTCCTCTGGCTCCTGGACAAGAGGGGTTCCTTCTTTATGATACTTTGATATGCACTTATTCTTCCAATGTTTTCCTTTACTGCACCTAGGACAAATCCCAGGAGGTCCTCCCTTATTATCAGGTTTTCTCTCTCCATTAGTTTTCCTTTTATTTTCACTAGGACATTCTTTACTCATGTGACCTGGCTTTCCACATGAGAAACAGAC
>NW_008346816.1:0-446 GCF_000622305.1 Nannospalax galili
CAACCACAGGTTGTTATTGCTGACAGTGCACTTTTCAGTATTTTCCATTTCCCCGCATCTCCTCACTTAGGTTCTTTAGTAGGCGAGTAATCCTGAGACTCACCAGCAGATACCTTCTGGAGATGGAGGAGTTCACGGCAGGGCCGGGGGGGGATGAGTCCTGTACACTGCTAGAGATGGAGAATAGTCACACAACTATGTCACTCCTTCCTAGAGTTAAGGACTCTTGTGAAAGAGGGGTGGCAGATAGAATGTAAGATCTGGAAGAAGAGGATCAGGTGTTGTGTAGGACTGTCCTCCAAACTGCTGCCATCTTCATGGGTCTAGCTGTGTCTGCTTGCAAACATTATTATAACTGTGCTTGTTTAAGTTCCATCACAAAGGAAGGATGGGGAAGGTTCTGGGCCTCACTCTAGCTTTCAGCCTCTCCTCCCAGTAGTCACCTC
>NW_008346817.1:0-1665 GCF_000622305.1 Nannospalax galili
GCAGAAATTACACATCCTAAATCTAATTATGAAGAAGCATCAGGCAAATTCCTATTTATAGGCAATCTAAAAAACAGCCATATTACTTGATAATGTCAAGACTAATAAATCAAAACGCTGAGGAGTTATTACAGGTTAGAGAAGATCAAATTCCTATAATAACTAAATGTGATGCGTGGTCATGAACTAAATCCTGGGTCAAGAAACATTAACTATGCAGGACATTACTCAGATAATTGACTAAACTTGACAGTAAACTATGAATTAGATGATAGAATTGTATGTGTTAGATTTCCTGATTTTGATTATTATGCCATATTAATTCAATCTTATAACATTTTCTTAACAACTACACACTAAAGAAATTGAAGGACACAATTTACAATCTCTAATTTACAGTTAAATCTCTAACTTTACTGTGTTGAGTAAGGAGAGAGAGAGAGAGAGAGAGAGAGAGAGAGGTGTGTTGTGTAAGCGAGAGAGAGAGAGTAGGAGGGAGAGAAGAGGTTGTATGGGGAAGAGAAAGAGGGAGAAAAAAGGAGGGAGGGAGGAAAGAGAAGGAGGAAATGAACAAGATAAAATCAGCCAAAATATGAAAAGTAGATGAATCTCGATAAAGGTATGTGGTACAATAAGATTTTAATTTTTATTTTACATTTTTATTAAACTAACATCTAAATGAAATAGCTCCAAACTATACACCCTTAATGCACTGGATAAACGTGTTCTTACTATAGTTTTCCTTCTTGGGATGCTAAAGGCTAATATGAACACAACTGACCATTTGACAGTAGTATTTGCACTCTAAATTAATATACTGATTTTTTTAGCTCATAATCCTGCTTTTCTAAAGTTAATTCTAAAAAAATAGCTTTGTAAGGGGATTCTGGATCACATTCTTTCTTCTACTACTTCCTGAGCATATTCTCCATTCCATGTTCTGTAGCATTTGGTCTCTGAAGTCTAATTCAGCCAAAGGAATTTCTCATGTTTCTTGGTAAGACTTATGCTACCAGTCTTATCTATCTGCACTAAAAAGATCCATCTTCTTTCTCCACTTGTTTGGCAAGGGGTAAAGTGAGAGCTCCAGGAGTAGGCCAGATTTGGCCTGGTCCTGAGCACCCATTTACCTACCAAATCAAGTCACTATCCTCCTGCTCTGAGACTAGGCTAGGACAAGCTGTTGTACAGCACCAGACAAGCCTGACAAGTGTACCTCTCACCATTCTTCCAGGAAGCTTTTCTTTTACAATACCTGGAGACTATTACAAAGTTCCACAACTGGTCAAATATAGGGAATACATGTCTGTGAGATGTCCAGCATTAAGAGACATATATGCAATGGAACTTCTACACCTAAATCTCGGGGAACATCACAGAACGCGTGCAGAAAAAATACCAATGAGGCTCTCAACTCTCACCAGAGAAGTTTCCTCATTCAGCAGACAGTGATTAACCCAGAGACCAACAATTGATCAAAGTGCAAAGAATAGGAGACTTCATGGTACCTATCCTTTAGTAGGACACCTATATCAAACTTAGTCCACTCAAGGCTCAAGAATCAGGAAAACTGTAAGAGCGAGATATGGTGATTGACCTCAAGGAAACATTTTTCCAGATAGCTGGATAACTACTCCTATGAATTCACAGCAATGCTGACCGAAT
>NW_008346817.1:2047-3152 GCF_000622305.1 Nannospalax galili
ATCCGACAAAGATAACTCTTGAATTTAAAAAGTGTCAAAGTGATATCTTGTCCTTTGGGTATCTTAATTGTCAACTCTGCAGTATCAATTGTCCAAATATTTTTTCCATGTGGTGTATGCTCTAATATACTTTTGCAACTTGATTTACTAAAAAAGTTATTTTGATCATGTCCCTTAGAACATCAAAAAATTCCCTTCTTGAGATCCCATAACCCTCAAAAATAGCATTACACTAGGAAACTAGGAATTCCCTCCTTTATCACTTGTTAAGACTGAAGGTAGTCAGTGTGTTTGGGAAAGTAAGTGGCAAGTTTCCAAATATATATAACTAATTTGAGACACAGATGTAAGACTCTGCGTGTGTGTGTGTGTTTGTACATATGTGTGAATGTGTAATGATTTTCCTAATCTAGAATTTAAATATGATGTTCTGCGGGTGAAATTTGTGAAAATATTGTTCCCTTATCTTTCGTCATCTACACACTTCATTCTTTTTATATTTCTTGGCTGAGATTGTGACGATTCCTTGATTTCAACATACTGTATCCAAAGTGCTCCCCCTACATTATCATTTACTTTTCTCTGTCTTCTTATCTTTTCTTACTTCACCTCAAATCTCGTATCAGTGTCTGAAATATCATACATATTTGTCTTTGCTCTTTTTAGTGGAATAGAACTTATTATGGTGTGATTATTACAATGGCTGGCTTTCACTGTTGTGTATCATGACCTCTTATTATGGTGTGATTATTACAATCGCTGGCTTTCACTGTTGTGTATCATGACCTAGAGCATCAATGCTTACTGAGGAGTGTGTATATATGTGAAGAAAGAAAGAAATAAAGAATGAAAGAAAGAATAAAGCAAGGAAGGAAGGAAGGAAGGAAGGAAGGAGGAAGCTATAGCTATGTGTTGTGTTTTGTGTTTTCATTATAGATGGAAATCATGTCTTGTGGCTGAAAAACTGGCTTAAGGGTAAATGCACTTGCTGGCAAAGCAAGGCAACCTGAGTTCAAATCCCCAGCATCTTCAAATGCCAGCATGGCCATTGGCCATATGTAACCCTAGCAGTGGTGTATGGAGGCAGGAGAATCTCTGCAACTCT
>NW_008346817.1:4754-5153 GCF_000622305.1 Nannospalax galili
CACATTTTTTTAATTGAAAATAGATTTAAAAGTCTTTGCATGGTTCAATGTAGAATGGTGGCTGCTGTTAGAACTAAGTGATTGACACCATGGTAGAAAGAAGGATATATCTCATTTCTGGTGTGGTATGTACTTATAGCAGCCCTCATAGCATGCTATGTCGTATATTCGTCTATTTTCATAGTCTTTCTTAAATAGTACTAAAGGCCCACATACTTGACTTTTGTCCCTATAGTTAGAATGAAATCATGCGCTGCTGTGGGAAGCGAGCACAGCTGAGTCAGCCAGATGGCGCCTTGGCTGGCTGCCCGTGCCTCAGTTTCCTCATTAATAAAATGAGATAAATTCTGGCAACTACTATATGTTTTTTTCCCTTTTCTCCACAACCTTGGTAGAACT
>NW_008346818.1:0-342 GCF_000622305.1 Nannospalax galili
ACAGGAAGAACATATTTCTTGATTAACCGAACAGAACAGCGCGCGTGCACGTGCACTCACACACACACACACCCCTCAAACACAGACACAGAAACACACATGCAAAAACACACGCACACACACATCCCCAGACACAGAAAAAGATATTCACACACACACATACACGTACACAGACACACACAGACACATACCTTAAACACACGCACATATGCACACACAGGCACACAACCATACACACAGACACAGCAAACCACATGCGCATGTATGTGTAGGCAGACAGTGATTCTTTCGCATGCATTGTCATAACGGCTGCTGTAACTCGTGGTTTTATATTTATATGAC
>NW_008346819.1:0-505 GCF_000622305.1 Nannospalax galili
GTTGGGTCCTCGGTGGTCTTTTTGGGGTCCAGTGGATGAGATACAACATTTAGGGGCTCTCCCAGGATCCCCCCAGAGACCCCCAAGAGGAACCGACCCCAAAAGATTTGTGATCAACCAGCCGGGTAAGTTTTTGTAAAACTGTGTGGGTGTGCCTGTCTTCTCTGTGCTTTCCCTTTGGTCGTGGCCATCTGATCTCAGTTTTTCTTTGTCACTGAAACACTAGCAAGGTAACCTGGAGGATTCAGGAGACGTCCCCATCCTCGTCGGGGTGGGTGTTCCTCATCGGACACCCCACCAGGACACTAGTCCATCTGAAACCTCAGAAGACCTCGCAAACCTGTTGGGACATGCGTGTCCTATCCATACGGTCTTTGGCATAATCAAGCTGGGGAACTCACATGGCCAAGAGTCCAGACCATCTGAAAGCCACGGTAGTTTATTCTGGGCCCTTTGTTTGTCTGTGTCGTTCTTGTGTCTTGTGATCTTCATTCTAATTTCTTTG
>NW_008346820.1:0-371 GCF_000622305.1 Nannospalax galili
TGTTCATATGAAAGTCCATTGGAATTTCTTGACAAGGGCTTCCAAAATCATTCCTCTGTTGGGTTCCTCCTCATTTTTCTTTTGTCTTCCAAGTCTGGACTCTAGAGTGATGGATTCAGGATTTGCTTTCAGGTATTTTGATAGCTGTTGGAGTGGTTAGAATCAGTGTCAGTTCCCTCTCAACAGTTTCTAGCTTCTAGCTTCTAACTGGTTGTCTCCCTTAGCTACAGGTGGGCACTACAGTATTGGAGACCAAGATTTGAAGTCTTACATCTGAGCAGCACTTTCTGATTAGGAACGAAATCACCAATGACAAATAATCTAAATAACTTTTTATATACACTTAAGCTTAATGTCTGGGAAGTGTAATC
>NW_008346821.1:0-224 GCF_000622305.1 Nannospalax galili
CTTTGATGGCATTCAGAGAAATTCCCCTCTCCATACTTTACCCAACTGCACTCTACCAAATTTAATGAAGTCATGCTCCTATAGAGGAAGATTTCGGTCCCCCAGTGTCCTTCAGTGTGGATCCATGCACTGGGGCTACCAAGAGTACCGAACCTATAAGACACTGTCTTTCTACCTCTCTTCAGCTATGAATTACTTAGGTTGGGCTTGGAGAGATGACTCAG
>NW_008346822.1:0-425 GCF_000622305.1 Nannospalax galili
AAGAAAGAAATAAAAATTTTCCTGTAACTAAATTAAAAGGATAATACAACACTACAAAATGTCTGGGACATGTTGAAAGCATTCCTTAGAGGGAAGTTTATAGCTTTAAGTGCCTACATTAAAAAAAATCAGAAAGAACCCAAATAAATGACTTACTATTGCATCTCAAGACACTTCAAAAGCAACAGCAAATGAAGCCCAAACCCAGCGGGCAAGAAGAAATAACAAAAATCAGAGCAGAAATGAATGAAATAGAAACAAAGAAAAAAATACAAAGAATCAATGAATCCAAGAGCCTGGTTCTTTGAAAAGATAAGATTGACAGACCACTAGCCCAGTTAACCAAAAGAAAAGAAAGAGAAGCTCCACATCATAAAATCAGAGATGAAAGGGGAAACATTACAACAGACACTAAAAAGATCCAG
>NW_008346823.1:0-445 GCF_000622305.1 Nannospalax galili
AAAGAATGTGTTTTTGTTTTACGTGAGTGTATTGTCTGCATGTATGTAAGTACACTAGTGTAAAATGCCTGTGAAGGTCAGAAGAGGGCATCAGAGCCCTTAGAACTGGAATTACAGGCAGTTGTCAGTTACCATGTGGGTGCTGTGAACCAAAATTAGGTTCTCTGCAAGAGCAGCCAGAGCTCTTAACTGCAGAGTCATCTCTCCAGACCCATAAAGGTGATTTTTATCACAACAGTTAAATGTCCTGTGACTGGAATGTTAATTTGCTAAGCTGCCACCACCAAATACCAGAGATGGGGTAGCAGGAACAGAGACCTGTGGCCTCTCATGGGTTGAGCAGCTACAAAGAAGCACAAGATGGGTTACCAGTTCTCTCCCTCCCCGTCTTTCTCTCCCTCAGTGTGTCCTTCTCATGAAAAGGACACTAGTCATATTGGATAGG
>NW_008346824.1:0-6234 GCF_000622305.1 Nannospalax galili
GCCCTTATACTCTGTCATCCCTGCTACTGTCCGCTGTGTTGTCAGCACCCATAAAAACAAAACATGGCAGGAGCACAAAGCCAGGATGAGCAAATACCATTAGGCTGTGCAGTTTGTGTACCTTTTTGAGCATGGTAAAAATACTAATTTAAAGTTCACAGATAAGTTGTATATTATACTCTATTGAGCAACTACCTAAAGAATAGAAAAGTGAAGTGTAAAAGCTGTAGTCGAACAACACATATTTGACTCATCCAAACGAAGAATAAAGGGTCCATGACATGGCTCAGTGGGTGAAGGTGCTTGCTGAACAAGTCTGATGACCTGAGTTCAATACCCAGAGCCCAAGTAAAGGGAGAAGGAGAGAACCAACTCCACGAAGTTTTCCTGTGGCCACACATGCACCATGACATCCCCCCCACACCCCCACCACACACTGTAAATAAAGTTTAAAAAGAAGAATAAAATAGCAGAGAGTAAATGATGTGACAACTGGAAAAGCAAACTTTTAGTTTACATTTAATGTAAGTGTTCTGAATGTTTCATGTAAAATGTTGACAAGATTGGATTAAACAAAGCACGGCTATATAGTGCTTGCATATGAGAAACACTTTAGATATAAGGACACAAAAATGGGTGAAATTGGCAGGATGGGAAATGAAGCTATTTAAGACTGAGCCCTGACTTGGCAAAATCAGTATCAGATAAATATTTTAAAGGCAAAATGTATAAAGAGGTGTGGCAATGTTTATGGTATATGGACTGGGTCTACAGAAGCAGTAATGTTCCTGAATGTGTTTTCACCCAGCAATAGGTGTGTGTACTTACACATACCCTGAACACAAGATGGCAGCATTAAAGAGAAATTTTGAGCAAAACTACTAGCAGCTGATAAACCAGGATAGAAAAATCGCTAGGAGTATATATGTTGGAATAAGATACTTTGGGATTTTTCCATTCACAGGTGTCATTACAAAGAGCATCTGCAGAACATAACATCTAGTCAAGTTCACAGGACCATGGGACCAGTTGGCTATGTTTACCAATTCCTGGGTTAGGCTATAATACAAACTGCAACAATTATGAAAAGATCAAAATCAGACAGAACATGTTATTTAAACACTGTGAGCTTAAAGTAAAATTAAGTAGCAGAGGAATAGACTGTCTTTAAGCATTTGGAAACAAAGCATTGTACATTAGACATAATTTTTCTTAGTCCGTTTTCTGATGCTATAACAGAGTACCACTGACTGGCTAACTTATAAAGAAAAGGTATCTTCACATAGCTGTAGAGTCTAAGAGGTTTGCTATCAGAGTGAGGGTCCTCTGATATCTGGTGAAGGTCTTCTTACTGAGTTGTAGCAGGAGGCACTGCATGACAAGACATAAAAGAGAACACAGAGCTCACGTTTATAACAAAACCTCTTCAATAACTAGCCCACTCCTGTGATAGCCTCATTAGTCTGTCTATGAGGACAAAGCCCTCATCGCCTAATCCCCTCTTTAGGTCCCACCTCTTAATACTCTTAAATATACAATAAAATATCTATGTAAATTTTAGAGAACTTCCAACCATAATATTACTATTGGGTCAAATAAGAAATCACAACAAAAATAAGAAAGAATTTGACCTGAGTGATAATGGAAACATAAATTTGGGGAGGCAAGATGGTTCAGTGAATGGAGGCCCTTGTACACAGCTCTGATGACATGAGTTTGATACCTGGATCCTACAGTAGCAGGCAAGAACCTACTTCTAAGAGTTGTTGTCTGACCTCCACTAGTGCTTAGAGGCCAATTTATTGTATTAAATATTTGTACTGCAAGACAGCAGCTGAACAATCTATGATCTCCTGCTCACATTCCAAGATGTTAGAAAAAGGAAAGCAAATTGAACCCAAAGAATAAGAGTGAAAGTCAGTGACAAGATAAAAATATAGTCTAGTGAGTCTAATGAACAAAGTTGCCAAACGCTAACCAAAATACCTCAAACTGAACCTTACGATAATCCTATAGGACAACACATTTCATTCAAGTAGAGGTTAGACTTTGTTCAACCTTTGAAAATTAGTCCACTTAATTTTTCACCTTTACAGGAAAAAAAAGGGAAAGAAATCATATGGTTTGTGTTAAAACTTCTCAAGAAATAAGGAATTAAAAGGAGCATTTTAAATTTGTTGGAGAGTGTCCAGAAAACCTGTGGGACCATCGGAGGTTTGATGAAAAACTGAATGCTTTCCCAAAGAAGGAAAAGGTGATGAAGATGCACACTGTCATGTCTGCCATTCGGCATTGGACCTATGATGTTAGCTAGTGTGATGAAGAGAAAATTAAAAAGGCGTTATGATTGGAAAAGTGAAATAAACTGTCCTTGTCAGTGTCATGTCAGCATGTCATACACTCCAGAGGAATAGATGAACTCCCAGAAACGACAAACGAATGACCAGGATTGCTGAATGCAAGAGCAATGTAGAAAGATCAGTGATAACCATGTCGTAACAAAGGACAAATAGAAAACAAAAATTTAAAACAACTGTAAGCAGCAGATTGGACCTCTGAAATATCTGAAAGATGTTCATGTCCTTTGTTAGTGATAGAGGTCAGAATGGTGGTCACTCTTACAGGGGGGTCTGTTAACTAGAACAGTGCAAAGGGAAAATTTGTTAGGCCCTGGGAGTGGTCTGGGTGGTGATTGCAGTCTTTCACATATAAAACTGAAGTAGAGATTTAAGACATGAACTTAGTCCTACATCAACTTGAATAAATGGTCTCCAAGGAGTAGTGTTGCTATTCATTCTTTTTTAAATTAAAAAAATTGTTGTTTTTATTTTATGTGTATGAGTATTTGCATGTAAGTGTACCATATGTGTGCAGTGCCTGCATAGGCCAGAAGAGGGCATTGGATCTCCTGAAACAAGAAAATCTGCATGACCAGAACTGACCTAGGAGAATTAAGACTGAGATGAACTAAAAGAACAGGGACTTTCTTCTGCTAGCAATGCACTGAGACTTTCAAAGCTTAATTCTGTTCTAATTCCAGATCACAGAACATGTATAAGCTATCTTATTACATGTATGTACAGATACAGAAATCCTAACTAAACTTCTTAGTATTTGAGCCTAGCAGCTTATTTTATGAACATAAGGATAATTCAATATTAGACAAATCATTTAGCATAATTCATCAGAACAGGTTGAAGAAGATACTTGTTACCTGTCAGATGCAAATGACATGCTGTCAAATCCAGCACTCTCTTGTAAAGCCCTGGTAGAAATCTGAAAGGAAGAAGCATGACTGACCCCATCAGTGTTTGATCGAAGAAAATTTCATCAAGCATACTTCATGTTAACACAATAGACATATTCTTTACTCAAGAGGTCAGCATCAGAGGGTCTGTTTCTCTGCCTTATTTTTAAGACATGGTCTCATATCAAATCTGGAGCTCAGCAATTTAGCCAAACATGCTGGCCAATGTACACCAGGTTGTCTCTGCTTCTCCAAGGCTGCAATTACAGGCATGTGCTGCTGCATCCAACTTTTTATGTGGGTGCTGGGGACCCGAACTCAGGTCCCCATGTTTGCATAGCAAGCACATTAGTGACTGAACCATCTCCGTATTCCTTTCTGTTAGTTTTCAAATCATGGATTTTTTTTCTTTTCTTCCCATGAGACTTAATTTTTTTGTGAAAGTTAATCTTTTTTTTTTTTTTTGTCTTTTTGAGACAGGGTCTCCCTGTAGCCTCAGCTGTCCTGGAACTCACTATGTAAACCAGGTTTGTCTTCAACTCACAGAGCTGCCTCTGCCTCCCAAGTGCTGGGATTAAAGGCATGTGCCACCATGCCAGGCTTAAAACTTTTTTAAAAATCGAAAGTTTAAAAAATGGGGCATTGGTACTGGAGAGATGGCTCAGCAGTTAAGAGCACTGGCTCCTCTCTCAAAGGACCTGAGGTCAATTACTAGCACCCACATGGTGGCTAACAACTGTCTGCAACTTCAGTTTCAGGAGATCTCATGTGCTTTTCTGATCTCTGTGGGCATTGTGCCACACAGGTACACTTACATACATGTAGGCAATATACTCATACATGCAAAATAAAAATAATAAAATATTTTTAAATGAGGCATTTTCAATTTTGATGGGAAAAAGATAAACTCTTCAAAAGAGATTATGTTACAAATGATACCATAGGCTATGCAAATGATCTATAAATAAATGGGAAAAGTTAGTGCTCATCACTATCAAGCGGATCTGAAACATCCTTCCAAAAGTCAGTATGTTAAAGTCATTTCCAGCTTGCAGCAGAATTAGGAAGTGGCAGAAACTTTAAGCGAGGGTCCATGAGAGGGCTTCAGCAGATAAGGGTGTGTGCCACGAATCTCATTACCAGAGGTTGATTTACAAAGCAGGAAAGAACTAACTCCCACAAGTTGTCCTCTAACCTCCACACATATACTATTGTGCACACTTTGCACACACACACACACAGACACTCACACACAGGGTAGATGATGATAGATAGATAGATAGATAGATAGATAGATAGATAGATGAATGGATTGATAGATAAATGAGAGATGATAAGATAGATAGATGATAGATAGATAGATAGATAGATAGATAGATAACTCTAACACTATACCTAAACATAATCTGAACATGAACCTTAAACCTAACACTAATCCTAACCGTAAACATAACACTAAACCTCTCCCTAACCCGAAATGTTTTGGAATCCCCGAGCCCACTGATGAACCACTTCCTCAAACAAGAGTTTATGAAGGCAATAATAGATGTGTAAATATTCAAGGAAGGAAAGTTTCATGGTATTCACTACAGTTCATGGATAGGTTAGCCAGATCCAGACCACCTTGGTGCCTTTACTACAAGTCAGCAGCAAAGTATACTTGAACAATTACAGGTAGTATAAGAAACATGGATGGACAGATAGATAAATGAGATGATAGAAAGATAGAAGATAAATAGATGATAGATAGATAGATAATAGATAGATAGATAGATAGATAGATCATAAATAGATGATGATGATAGATGATAGATAAATAAGAGATGATAGAAAGATAGAAGGTAGATGATAGATAGATAGATAGATAGATAGATAGATAGATATAGATGATAGATAAAATTTTTTAATAGAGAAAAAATTTACAGAACATGGTGGGAGTCCTTCCAGTCTTGGAGGCATGCTTGCAAAGGGATCCTGGGTCCCTACTGTCTTCCACTCTTGCACTTCCTAGCTGCCAGTTGAGCAGCTCCCTCTGCTGTGATTAGAACCATGATGTTTCACTTTGCCTCAGGCCCTAAAGCAATGGAGCCAACAGACCTTGAGTGGAAACCTCTAAAACTGCAAGGCAAAATAAACCTTTCCTCTTTCTAAAATTATTTTTGCTTTTTTCTATTATCATCATTTTGTGTATTTGAGTGTATGTATAAGTATGGGTACACCTATGGTATGGTACACATGTGGAGATCAGAGACAAATTTCAGGAGTTGGTTCTCTCCTCCCACCATGATCACCTCAGATCAGCAAATTTTGTTTGTTCTTTTACTAAATGCTTGAGGGTTTCCATTGTCAAGCCAGGGTCTTATTTCACTTCTGCTGTTTATAGTTCAATAATATTTGGTGTGGTTTGAGTCTGTTCCCCAAGCGTTCATGTACTAGAAGATTGGTCCCTGATGTGATGGTTCTGAGGGGTGGTAGGTAGGACCTTTAAGAGTTAAGGCCTAGCAGGAGCTATTTAAGTCATTAAGGCAGTTGCCCTTGGAAAGGATTAAGGTAGGTCTCATAGGACCCCTCAGTTCTTACAAGAAAAAGTAGTTTTAAGAACCAAACTGATGCTACCACCAGTCCCTAGATTCCTATTTGGCAATGTGATCTCTCCCTCTCCCAAGAGCTCCTGCCATCCACCACAAGGTCCTCAACAGAATCAGGCTAATGTTCGCCCCACGCTCTTGAATCTCCAGATGTGTCAGCTAAAAATGTTTTCTTTATAAAGTTAGCATGTCCCGGGTAATTTTATAATTATAACAGATAATTATAACAACATGTTGGGGACCCCTGTTGTGTAAAGTAGCAGTCTCTCCATGTCCGGATAGCCTATGGGCTCGGCTTCATATGCAGAGACTCCTTTTATCAGCAGGGTGCCTTCCTGGCATCTTCCTGACTCATCTTTTGAAGTAGCCATGGCCTCCGGCTCTGGAACTGCCAGCTTT
>NW_008346824.1:6567-9864 GCF_000622305.1 Nannospalax galili
ACCTATCAGCTAAGGCTTTTACCACTACCCCCACAGTATAAAATATCCTGGCTTCCCCCAATTAATCTGAGCTGGATCACTAAGACTTGGAGCGAGTTGAGTCACTGAATAAAGGGGCTGTACCACTGACTGAGCTGAGTTCTGTGTCTTACTGCCTATGATCCAGCCTCCCCAGGGGGTGCTATCCTTCCATCATCGACTCACGGAAATCCAGCTTTAGCCGTCCCTCACCTCTCCTTGTGATACAGCAGCTGACGGGTCCTGAACTTAGAGAGAGAGTGCACGGGTGAAATTGGGATGGAACCCGACCGGGCCAGCCCCGGTAGCAGAGACCCACGGCAACACGGTGCGGGACCCGCGTGCACCCCAGTGACGTGTGGGAGACCGGCGCCACGCCCAGCAGCTGGTGCCCCGAGATCCCCGCACACCCATATCACAGCGGAGAAGCAGCGGAGAAGCAGGGGCCTGCCAGCAACGCAGAGCAGATGTGCCGCGGGACCCGCCGCCTTCCCAGGTGCGCACAGGGGACCGGTGCCACGCTAGCAGCTGGCGCCCTGAGATCCCTGTGCACCCCATATCTGGCGCCCAACGTGGGGCCTCTGAACTTCGTGCCAGCGAGCAGCTGGCACCCACTGAAACGCAGGATTCGTGAGTACCTCTCCAACCAGGAGAGAAGCAAAAATCTTTTCTTTCCTTCATCTCCCATCAGGAGACTAAAAAAGGCGGCTGTGCCACAAAGCTTCCCCACTCGTGGGGCTTGCCTTTCTCTTTTCTCTTTTCTCCTTCTAAAGTAAACTTCTCTGGTCAGTTTTGTCATCCTGCCCCTAGACATTCAAACCACAGCTAAAACCAGTTAAGTGAGAATTTAAATTAACTAGCCCCTGCGGAGCACCTGGGAGTTCAAGGTGACTCGCGGCCAGAACAAAAGATTTAAAAGTGACATTTTTTTCTGCAGTCTAAGGCTTGTAAGAGTGTTCCAACCCCCTAGTGTCAGACTGCTGCAAAAACATCTTCCCTTTATAATGGGAAATTCCACATCACGCCAGAAAAAACTCCAAATTCGTTCCCTTCAAACCCTGCTTGAATCTAGAGGACTTAAGATTTCCAAAAAAGAAAGCTCAAAATTTTGGAACAAACTTTATCAATTTGCACCCTGGGTCCTATCAGCAGACATTTCTGATCCAGAGGTCTGGACTAACATTACATATCTGGCTCATAAAAAAGAAATCCAGGAAAAGCATAATTTCCCTCTTTCCTTTTTCCCCATAATAGCAGCCATCCAACAATGCTTAGGACAAGCATCAGAAAATAATAAAGGGGAAGGTTCAAACAATAAAAAAGACCCTAAAAATCGCCCAGTAGCAGATTCAACAGAAGTCAGAGAAAACCTACTCATCAACAAAGTTAATCTTTACCCCCCTCTTGCTGATTTAACAAGCCCAGATATTAACGCCCAGACTTCAAAAGCTCCCAAAGATCCTCAGATAAATTCCCCTCCCCCTTCACCTCGGCTACCGCCACACCTTGTGGCTCCGCCACTACCCGTGGCGCCCCGTTCCAGCCACACCCTACAGCCACAGAGCAACTGTGTAATCTTAGAGATAGTGATATCTTGATACATGATTTGGGGAGGTATTGTCAAACATTTCATTTAAGATAGTCTTTAAGGTAAAAATGCTGTGGATTCACACTCTTCTTCTGACTTTCTTCCTTACCATGCACACTCAGGTGAAAACATCAATGACAGGGATGATGCCCTTAGGCCTTTGTATTTCTACAAAGATGCTCACACTGGTTCAACAACTTGCACTTGTAAGACATCTTGTTGCTTAACTTCCCACAGCACACTAGATCAATAAAGGATTTCAACATCTTCATATTCCAACCAGCTTTCAAAACATATGTGAGTTGCATCTTAAGAAACTCAGAAAAATAGCTCTAATATGCATAGAAAGTTTATAGAAGGAAAGCATAGCAAAAAGCATGAAAATTAGTTTTATTTCCTGTAAAGCTTGAATCAAGTGCAGTTTGTTGAGCACAGAAGGTATATGTAAAGTATAAGGCATAATGACCTTCTAATTTGGGAGACCATGGAAATCAGAAATTCTGAGGATACTGACTTGTTGCAAGGCACATGTATGGCTAGGGTTAGAGTGCATTCCATAACTTGGTAACCAAGTAATTAGATAGAAATTAGTAGGCTTGGGGCTGGAGATGTGACTCAGCAGTTAAGGGCATTGACTGTTCTTGCAGAAGACCCAAGTTCAGATCCCAGCACCTACATGTAACAGTCTGTAACTCCAGTCCCAGGGAATGTCATGCCCTCTTCTGAGCTCTGCGGGCAAAGCACACACAGGTGCACTAATATACGTTCAGGAAAAACACTCATACACACAAATTAAAAATAAATAAATTTTTAAAAAATATTTTTATTTTATATCTATGAGTGTTATGCCTGCACGTAGGTAAGTGCACCTGTGTCATGCAACGCCCACAGAGGAAAGAAGAGGCTGTCAGATCCCCTGGAACTGGAGTTATGGACAGTTGTTAGCTGCCATGTGGGTGCTGGGATTCAAACCCGGGTCTTCTGCAAGAACAGTCAGTGTTCTTTACCCCTGAGCCATCTCTCCAGCCCCAAAATAAATAAATTTTTAAGGAAATTAGAAGACTAAAAAGCCATTGAAGGCTGGGCCCCTCCCTCATAACTAGCTTTGGATCCCACTTCCTTTATCCCTGGACAGACACTGATTTTAAGAAAGGTTCATAATTGCTCCTCTTTAGAATTCAAAATACCATGTTTAAGGAGGAAGGAAGTATCACAAGTGCCCTTCCTAAGGTTTAAAATACACTGGGAGAGGGGAAAAAGGCGAGGTAGCCGAGCTTTGTTGAGACCCATTAATGGAAGGTTATTTATTCCTTTTAAACAACAGAAGGAGACCTAGGCCATAACTCTGTCCCTGGGTGGCCACCTGACATTCTAAACTGCCCAAAAGATCTTAAGATGACTGTCTAACAGAGACTTTCTGATGATGAAAGATATACTGTTGACCCTATGACTACCCTAAGGGTTTGGAGAGATTGCTCAGTGGTTAAGAGCACTGACTGCTCTTCCAAAGGACCTGGGTTCAGTTCCCAGCACCCACATGGAAGATAACAACCATCTGTAACTCCAATTCCAAGGGATCCAACATCCCTCCTCTGACATCCACAAGCACTGCACAACACAGGTGCATTTACCTACATGCAGGCCATGCATTCATATATATAAAATAAAAATAATAAATAATTTTTAAAAGT
>NW_008346824.1:10475-11241 GCF_000622305.1 Nannospalax galili
CTCCCCGGAGAGAGCTGTCTCTTCGTAACCCGCCACTCACGGAAATCCAGCTTTCGCCGTCTCCGCACATTCCCACGCGATCCAACAGCTGACGGATCTCGTATCTCGAGGAAGTGCATGGTGGATTGGGACGGAACCAGACCAGGCCAGTCCTGGTAGCAGAGAGCCTCAGCGACGTGGAGAAGCAGGGACCCGCCAGCAATGTGGAGAGTCAGGGACCCAAACAGCAACGCGGTGCGGGACCCGCCGCACCCCAGGTGCGTGCAGGAGACCAGCGCCATGCCCAGCAGCTGGTGCTCCAAGATCCCTGCGCCCCCATAACAACATTGTAGTAAGGATTACAAATACATGGGCAGTGTAAAAATATCTTGATACATGATTTGGGGAGGTATTGTCAAACATTTCATTTAAGATAGTCTTTAAGGTAAAAATGCTGTGGATTCACACTCTTCTTCTGACTTTCTTCCTTACCATGCACACTCAGGTGAAAACATCAATGACAGGGATGATGCCCTTAGGCCTTTGTATTTCTACAAAGATGCTCACACTGGTTCAACAACTTGCACTTGTAAGACATCTTGTTGCTTAACTTCCCACAGCACACTAGATCAATAAAGGATTTCAACATCTTCATATTCCAACCAGCTTTCAAAACATATGTGAGTTGCATCTTAAGAAACTCAGAAAAATAGCTCTAATATGCATAGAAAGTTTATAGAAGGAAAGCATAGCAAAAAGCATGAAAATTAGTTTTATTTCCTGTAAA
>NW_008346824.1:12567-18829 GCF_000622305.1 Nannospalax galili
ATTTTTAAAAGTTAATCTAAAAAAAACATTGTCAATCTCATAGGCAGAATAATACCTTGCAGGAATCTGTCTGTTCCAGAAACTTCAAGAACTATGATATACTTGAAGACAGCTTAAGCTGGGAAGAATAACTATCTGCTTAATGAGATATGAACTGGTTCAACCCAAAGTCCCTGCTTCCACACAGTTGCTTATGTTAATGTGAATAGAACAGCAATGAACATGGATGATCAAATATCTTTGTAGTAAAACAGAAAGCCCTTTAGCTATATATCCAAGAATGGAATAGCTAGATCTTGTGGTAGATTCATTTCTAACTTTTTGAGGAACCTCCACACGGATTTCCACAATAGCTATACCAATTTGCACTCCCATCAGCAGTGAAAAAGTGTTGTCCTTTCCTCCACATAAATGCCAGAATTTGTCCTGACTGGTTTTTTCCATCTGAGCCATTCTGAGTGGGGTAAAATGAAATATTAAAGAGGTTTGAATTTGCATTTCCCTGATGGCTGAAAATGTTGAACATTTTTAAGCATTTCTTAGCCATTTGTATTTTATCTTTTGAGAGCCTAGTTTAGTTCCACGCCTCATTTTTAAATGGATTTGTCTGTTTTCTTGATGTTTAGTTTTTTGAGTTCTTTGTATATTCTAACTCAGAAAGTGCAATATTTTCTTTCCCTTTTTTCCATCGCCCTTTTTCAGACACTAGACACTATTCTAAGTCTGCTTGCTCTAGAATTCTGGGCATTCTCTCTCTCTGAAGACTCCCACCCCATACAGCTGATCACAGACTTGCAGTGCTGAAACCTGTCTAATTTCTTGACCCTGTACCCTCAATCTCAGAAAGCATAATTTCCACTAATCCATTTCCTTCCTTCCAATGAGGCAAGAAAGTAAGGTCCGATGCATGTGACTGTGAGTCAGGAAAGTGAACTCACGAATGAGGGGACAAAAGAGATTGTCTCTTGGATTGTCCTGGACCAATTTTTCGATTGTACAGATCCCATATCACAAACAAACAAATAAAGAAGATACAACCATAATCAGAAAGAAAAACTCAGTGGGAGATTCCCCGAGAGACAGGCATGCACATTTGAGAAAAGATAGTCTGCAGGCAACCTTTGGAGTATCACAAGCCACTTAAGGCCTGATACATATGGATTATCTGTCATGCATATGATTATGGCAGAGAGGATCATAGAACAGCAAATTCATAGTAAGACAGTATGATCTAGAAGTGTCAGTCACTTGCGGTCAGGGCAAATGCCTACCCCTGTAGAGATCTCATTCTTCCCTTGGATTACTAATACCTCCTGCACAGGGAAGTGAAGGGGCTCTTCAGCCATATACTTGCTCCTGCTTTTCTATGTGTTGCTCAATTATTTCTTCAAAACACAAAGAACCTAGACATCATGGAAGATCTCCCTCCAGCAACACTGGTACCCACTAAGGTCTCCAGCTTGCCTGCCCTCATGTTTTTCTCACTCAAATTCTAATAAGGCAGAGCTTGAGTTTCTTACTGAGTCTATTTCTAATTTCTTTCCTATCTTCATGACTAAGAAACCACAAAAGCACCCTGTGTTCCCCAAAGATAGTTCCTCTCCATGTAAACGGTGATGAGAATACAAGGTAGAAATTGGCTCAGCAGTTTAGGGTAAAAAGACACCCAAAGAAAAGTGACCAGTTTCTTTCTTGACTAAGAGCTGGAAATTTCCTTAGATCTTGCCTTGCCTGAGGCCAGGGATGCCAGAACTATCTTATCCAAAAAAATGTCTCTGGTTCTGACATAGATAGAGACTGGGGAATGCCAGTAAGGGGGGGGGGTTCTGCTTTTGTTTTATCTATTTATATCTTTTCTCTGAAGTAGCACCCTGTCTCTGGAAGTCAAACTAAAGATATAACTAGAATCTCAAGGGACCTGGACATCTAGAATGAGAAATGGACTGACTAGCTCATCTCCCCTCCCCTCTTCCATCTGCTAAATCCTTATTAACTCCGGAGTAATGAGGTTCAATGGTATCCCACTCTTGGGGACCCATCCTACTGTACAGGAGCTCTACCTTCTTTCTCTCCTAAATTCCCTATAATCAAATACTCCTTTCAAAACTCACTCTCTGTGGTTCATGAATTTCATCCTTTGAATTCACAAGACAAGACTCTCAAAGGCTCTGTCTTGAAGGGCCTTTGGAGGCTGGTGTGTTTCCTGGACCCTAGCCTCTTAAGCTAAACACAATAGAGCCCAGAAAGGTTCCATTGATCACTCTCAAAGACGCACTGACCATTATTCCCATATCAAAGGGATTAAATGTTGACTAACACAAATATAAATGAGACCTCACAAGCATTCCAGTCTACATACATCAAGTTCCTGGATTTTTAGTTTTTGTTTTTCCATTTTCTTTTATTTTTACTGAATAAATAAGTAAATAAATCCCTCTTATTATGATGGGAAAGAATCTCAGAAGATACACGACCTGTATTCTCCTTTCAACCTAACAAGCATGACATAAGGTGAACCTGCCTTCCTAGGGGTAGTCCTATGACCAGGTGATTAACCAAGCAAAACTGGAAAGTTGAGTCTTCATACAGTCCAGAGACTCTATTCTCCTGCCCAGCCTTCTCCCAGGAGACTTACTACTGCAACATTAATAATGTATAATAAAAACGTTTCTTAAAAGGGAGCAACAGAGGGACTGGAGAGTTGATTCAGCAGTTAAGAGCACTGGCTGCTCTTGCTGAGGATCCAGGACAGATTCCCAGCACCCAGATGGTGGTTAACAACCATCCGTAACTCCAGTTCCAGGGGACTCCAATGCCATCTTCTGACCTACACTGGCATTGCACAGCACAGGTGTACTTTATAACACATGCAGACAATACACTCACACACAAAATAAAAATAAAATATTTTTTTAAGTGAGCAACAGAAGGAGGCCCACAGGTAGGATTTTTCCCCAGAGAGGTTTAAGAGTGAAGAGGTAGAGATCAAGCACGCAGAGACCAGCATCCTCTGTTTGTATGCAGGCATGACATCAGTGGGTTCTGACCAAGCTGTAGTTTATGCCCTGTTCCCGAATGTGCAGTTTTCATGTTTAGGTTGTTTCAATTCCTTTGGGAGTCCTTAAGTTACCTGTTACTTTCATAGCTTTCTTTTCTTTTCAAACCTGCTAGGAAAGTATGATAGCTGGTCAGCAAAGATAGTTTCTTTCATGCTTTATTTCCCACTATTCACAGCCCAGCTCTGTAACAGAATGTGGTGAAATAATAGTGTGACATCTAAGACCAAGTCAAACAATTTCTTATGGCTTCCATTAATACCTCTGTCAGGAAACAGGGCTCTAGGGAAGCTCTGATTTGAAACTGAGATGCCCTGCAGTGAAAAACTTGAGCTAGGAGGAGAGGCTTAGTATAATACAAGGAAAAATGCAAGCCAGAAGTAAGAAGCTTAATTCCTCCTGTTGAAAGTGAAGGAAGAGATTTCTCTCCCCTTAGTCTCACAGACTTTAATTTAGGAAGCAGGGAAATTTCTGTTCCCTTAGAAATGTATATAAGTCCTTTTGAAGACTAAATAGGTCCTTTGTCAATTTTAGGAATGCCTTTCTCCAGATCTACCCTCTCTTTAAACGCAAACCTATGGGGGGGGTGGATAGCACCCAACTCCCAATTTTCCTAGGAATATAGGTGCCTGACTAGTGCTAACTTTCTACAAACCTCAAAACCCTGCTGTAAAAAGATTAAGAAATTTGTTTTCCCTCAGGTAAATCCCACAGAGGGACTATGACAAGCAGACAGGGCCAATGATAAGGAGCAAAAATGTCAAACTTCCTTCTTTTTTGGTCTTTTTTGAGACAGGGTCTCCCTGTAGCCCCAGCTGGCCTGGAACTCACTATGTAGACCAGGCTGGCCTTGAACTCACAGAGATCCTCCAGCCTGAGTGCATCCAACCCAAACTTTCTCCTTTTTATTGAGAGGAAGACCTAGGGGTTTCATCTCCAGGCCAGGCCCTTCTTTTGAATGACAGTTTAACCAAAACTTGGACATATCTCAGTTTGTAGCTGTGATGTGACCTACCAGTCCTGTCTTCTTTGTTTCAGTTAACCAATCTAAAATGAGGGGAGAGGAACCTGCCCAAACCTGCAGGATCATTTAAAAGACACAGGCTCCCTAGGGGCTTTGAAATTTTCTGTTTCTAAATCCTCTCTCTACTTGTGGAGCGTCTTTCTGTATGTGAGTGTGTATGTATGTGTGTGCTTTTTTTTTTGGTGTTTTTGAAACAGGGTCTCCCTGTAGCCCCAGCTAGCCTGGAACTCACTTTGTAGACCAGGCTGGCCTCAAACTCACAGAGATCTGCCTGCCTCTGCCTCCTGAGTGCTGGGATTAAAGCTGTGCGCCACCATACCTGGCATGTGTCTACTTCTTTACTTTGAATAAAGTTTGTTATCTGTTGGTCCTGAGATTTTTCTTGCCTTTTAATTCTTTAATTGGTGGAGAAAACAAACCCAATCAAGACCCCCTAGACAACAGCACAATTATCAGACACAGATGGTCACCCCAAATGCTGGGTAAATTCGGATCAACTATGTATGACAAATGATGCTCTCAAGTCTTCTTATCTGAGGTCTAATAATTGCTCATTTTGAAACTACATATGTAGAGGGTTGTATACATTTGTCTATATAAAAGCATGGCATTTGTTTCTAAGCATTGCTTATGATGTACATCACATTCTGGTTTAATGCCTACTCAAGAACAAAGCCATTGTTCTGTTTTGTGTACAGGTGTTCTGTGTTGGGAGAAAGTTTTGTTTTAAATTACGTTTCTCAAACAACAAGCATCCTTGTAGCCAGCCCCAGGTGAGGTCACAGATGATAGCCAGCATAAGTTGTCAGCCATGAACGTGTAAATTGAAGCTCTGAGGGATTAAAACAGGAAAAGTCTCTCCATACACCTTAAAGGTTCTAACAAAACTGTGGTGTCAGTCATCCCCATCTGTTCTCCCTCCTCCACCCTGGTCTTCCACCCCTCACCCCACTTACCTCTGCTCCATTAGTCCCCTTTCCATCTTCATTCCACCTGGGTTCTATCCCCTTGTCTTCTTAAAAAAATGTTTTATTTACTTATGTATGTATTTATTATGTTTATGAGTGTATTGCCTGTATGTATGTAAGAGTGAAACCACTGAGGACAAGTCAGCCTTCGGGTTGCAACAGCAAGAGGTTTATTTAGTACACAGGTACCTGTGGGCACAAAGTCTCCTCAGAGGACTTGCGCGCCCCCATGCTGGGTTTTGGCACTTTTATAGAGCAGAAGCGGGGTACAGAAGCAGAAGCATGGTTATTGGCCCATTCAAACGAGTATAAAGCATGAGGAAGTTAAGTTGCTAAATTCTGGGTGGGTGACTTATGGTACAGATGTTATTTCCTGATTTCCTGGTATCGAGCCCCGGGGATTGCCAGATGCAGATGGCTTGACCACTACGTCCTGTTTTTCTGATAAGCTAGTTTCTCAATGCTTGACCTCTTGTCAGGCATTCCTATCAGGTGGCCTCATGGCACCTAGGTTTTTCATTCCTCCCTTTTTCTTTGACATATGAGGGGAATCTTTCACTCATCATAACATATCGGGGTCCTGGGTTCTTAATGCCTGGTATTGACTGGTGAGGACTAGTGCCTGAACTACAGATAGCCGATCCTTTACGAATTGGACCAGCCGATTAAGTATACAGGGCCCTAAAGTTAAGATTAAAAACAAGAGGACTAGAGGGCCTGCTAGAGAGGATATCAGAGTGGTGAACCAGGGAGACTTATCGTATAGTCCTTCAAACCAACTCTTTTTTGACTCAAAGTTACGTTTTCTTTCTTCGAGTCTTTCCTTTAGTTTGTCTAGTCTGTGTCACCACTCCTGTTTGGTCTGTGTAAAAACAGCATTCTTCCTTTAGGGCTGCACATAAACCTCCTTGTTTCAGGAACAATAAGTCTAATCCCCTTCTATTCTGTAGCACTACCTCGGAGAGGGAGGTCAGGGAGTCTTTTAAAGTTCTTATGGACTCCTCTAGGGCTATTAGGTCTTGGTTCATGGCTTGATGTAAGAGCATGTACTGATCCGAGCGAACTAAAGCAGTTGCTCCTGTCCCAATGCCCGCTGCTATACCCCCAGCTCCTAATAGTATAGCCAAGGTTAGGCTCACTGGTTCTCGTTTGAATCTGACAGAGGTGGGGGTTTCCAGATAATGCTGCAATACATAGCTGTCCTCATGCCAATA
>NW_008346824.1:19808-20837 GCF_000622305.1 Nannospalax galili
GCAACATGGCCTGGTGTTCAGGAGGGCCGCATCCTCCCCATGGGTCCAGTCCCAGTCTCCCGGGAGGACTCGCCAGGCTGGGTGCCTTTACAGTATCGTGGGTTCCTTCTAAGTCCCAAGGCTCCGGTACTCCTAAGGCTAACTTGCACAAATCTGGATACAATGTGGGCCACCATGTGTCTTTTGGTGCCGTTTTGTGGACTTCAAACACTACAATGCCCATTTGATTAATTACTCGCCAGGTGGTCGGTACAGCTGTATGGGGGCTCCCATTACTGGGAGCAAATTCATAAGTAAATAGATTTTAGAGTAACATGATTATCTTTTTTTTTTTTTGACCAGTCTTATCTTTAGGGGGTTGGGTGTCCGGGTCAGCCGCCATTGTCCTTGTCCTTCTCTGGGGGGTTCCTGGTGAGCCGGATCGGCTGCCTTAACGTGGGAGGCGTGGACCTTAAGAGCTGTAGGTGTGGTGAGGAGGACGGTGTATGGTCCTTTCCAGCGTGGTTCTAGGCTCCGAGTCTGATGCCTCCGGACCCAGACAGCGTCCCCGGGCTGGAAGGGATGGGGTGCAATAGAAACTGCAGGGGGAGGGGTCCCATACAGGATTTCAAATGGGGTCAACCCACTGGGCCCAGGAGTGTTCCTGGCCCGGTATAGGGCCAAGGGGAGTAGGGCCACCCAGTCTTTAGTGCCAGTTGCTAGCGAAAATTTAGTTAAAGCCTCTTTAATTGTCCTATTCATTCTTTCTACCTGGCCTGAACTCTGGGGTCTGTAAGCACAATGTAATTTCCAATCAATTCCCAACAACCTGGCCACTTTCTGACTTACCTGGGAGACAAAGGCCGGTCCATTATCTGACCCTATTACCTGAGGCATCCCGAATCGAGGAAAGATGTCTTCTAGTCAATGCTCCGGCTCCTCCAGTTTGGTGTGATAGTGGGTGGTCATCCAGTGCTCCCATTAACTCAGAGCAGGCAGGGCTGAGGCTGCTATCAGGCAGGGTAGGCACCAGCTCAGGCTCCAGGAAGT
>NW_008346824.1:23624-57499 GCF_000622305.1 Nannospalax galili
TGTAAGAGTGAAACCACTGAGGACAAGTCAGCCTTCGGGTTGCAACAGCAAGAGGTTTATTTAGTACACAGGTACCTGTGGGCACAAAGTCTCCTCGGAGGACTTGCACGCCCCCATGCTGGGTTTTGGTACTTTTATAGAGCAGAAGCGGGGTACAGAAGCAGAAGCATGGTTATTGGCCCATTCAAACGAGTATAAAGCATGAGGAAGTTAAGTTGCTAAATTCTGGGTGGGTGGCTTATGGTACAGATGTTATTTCCTGATTTCCTGGTATCGAGCCCCGGGGATTGCCAGATGCAGATGGCTTGACCACTACGTCCTGTTTTTCTGATAAGCTAGTTTTTCAATGCTTGACCTCTTGTCAGGCATTCCTATCAGGTGGCCTCATGGCGCCTAGGTTTTTCATGTATGCAAGTGTATTCATGTTGTGCAATGCCCACAGAGGTCAGAAGAGGACACTGGATCCCCTGGAACTGGAGTTACAGATGGTTGTTAGATGCCATGTGGATGGTGGGACTTGAACACAGGTCTTCTGCAAGAGCAGTCAGTACTCTTAACTGCTGAGCCATCTCTCCAGCCCCTATCCCCCAGCCTTAAACAAGCTCTTAAACGTAGCCCCTTAGCAGTTTCCTGTCTTCTATGGATACTCCGATTTAACACATCCAAAGAGTCAAAGCAAGGATCCACATATGAGAGAGAATATGCAGTGTTTGTCTTTCTGGGTCAGGGTTATTTCACTCAGGGTGATTATTTCCAGCTCCAGCTATTTGCCTGAAATTTTTATAACTTCATTTTTCCTTTACAGCTGAATAAATTTCCATTGTGTATATCTACCTCATTTTCATTTTCTACTCATCAATTGACAGCTATCTGTGCTCCTTCTATTTCCCAACTATTTTGAATAGAGCAGCAATGAGCGTGGAAAAGCCATATGGAAACCTACCATTGTAGAAGTTTCCTAAATATGCATATATAAAAAGAGTTTATAGCCGGGTATGGTGGAGCACACCTGTAGTCCCAGCACTTGGGAAGCAGAGGAGGGCGGATCTCTGTGAGTTCAAGGCCAGCCTGGTCTACATAGTGAGTCCCAGGACAGCTGGGGCTACAGGGAGACCCTGCTTCAAAAAACAAAAAAAAAAAAAAAGTTTATATGGAATAATGCCTCTCCCAGATGTCACAGGCTACCAAACAAAAAATCCAGTGCCAAGTGTGGGTTACTTCCCTTTATGTTGTTGGTCAGTGGTGGTCCCATAGCCTCCCAAAACATTAAAGGCTATCATCATTACTTTTGGTTACTCTCCAGAACTTAATGGTAAAATCCTGGTGCTGACAATACCATATACTTGAGTCATCAGATACAGAGAAATCAAGCTGGTACTGACCTGGAAGCTCTATCCCTACTGACTAGCTCTCATAGTGCTAGAAGGTGCTATGTGTGCTACTGGGGGAGAAAAGTCATCAACAGACTTACCAGCGGTGAAACCTGTGAGCTACAATAACGACTGGCTTAGCAAGATTTGCCCATTAGTGCAATAGTGGCACATATGTTTTAAGAATAACCAACCACTTTTTGATTGGATTTAAGATTCACTCTACAAGACTGAACTCATGCCTGATACTGTTAACTGGGCTAAGAACGTGTGTCTGGCTAGGTCATAGGCCCTAGGTGAGAACTTGGTGCTATGATTCGGCTAAATGGACATAGTAATAAACTGCACCCTAAGTGCTTATCTTTATGCCCATAAGTTAGTGCATCTCTCAACCCTCATCAGAGAAGCTCGTTTTACAGTAGATGACACTAACACAGAGACAACTGATGAAACTGCAGAAAATAGGAGACTGCAGAGTGCTTAGCCTTAAATGGGACATACACATCACATCTCCTTCCCCCAAGTTTTAGGGCTCATTGTAGGAGAGAAGAACCAGAGGAGTAGAAGACTGCTATGAAACAGTGTTTCTGGATGTGACCATTGCACATATGATACCATGGCAACTGTTACTGCATACACAAGACCTGTACAAGATCAAGTCAGCCAAAATTCCAGCATAGACTAGGAACAGGGATGCTCACAAAATCTCACTTCTGTTTGAAGAGCTATAGGCAGTTGGTGGCTGCAGGGGAAGGGAGAGTCAGTTTTCTTCTGATAAGGCTCCTGAAAGGCTGTCCACCTTCCAGTGGCTAGCCCTATACTCAAGTACATGCTGGTACCACTAAGCAAACTCAGTGGGTTTAAAAAAAAATGAATATGAGCTATAGAGATGGCTCAGTGGTTAAGAACTCTGGTTGTTCTTGCAGAAGACCAGGGTTCAAATTCCAGCACGTACATGGCAGCTAACAACTATCCTAACTCCAGTTCCAGGGGATCTGACAGCCTCTTCTGTCCTCCGCTGCCCACACTGCACAACAATAAAAAATATTATTTTATGTGTATGGGGGTATTGCCTATATGTAAATAAGTGCACCCATGTCGTACTGCTGTTCATTGCAGAAAATGGTTACCAATATATTTTCCTGCTTAAATCTCTTTTTGGACAGATTGGCATTTAAATAAAATAAAAACAAAAAATTGATGCAATGCATATCAGTTGAACTGAATTGAATATTTTTATCTAACAACTGCTTCTAAAAAGCATTTGCTTCTGTTTGTTTACACACTCTGAAGATAATTTCCCTGCAGTTTAAAACCAATACACATGAAATGATGTTTGGGGAGTACTGAGACAGTTTTATATTTTTGAAGCCATTTCTGAGCTCTGCCCTTGGTTCATTGGGCATTCTGCTTCTGCGTTCACTTCAGGAGATATGAATTTCTCCCATTTTAATGATATAAAGCTATTTTTAATTTTTTTCTACTATAGAGGCCATTTTCATAAGCCTCTATAGAACATTGTAAAGGCTGAAACAAAATGATTAGGCATAGGAAAAACAAAACAAAAAACCCTGCTCTCTGGAGGGATCCATTGTTTCATTTCTCAAGAGCATCAGTCTCTGTAACAATTACCAGATTATGTTTCTGCAGCGGCGTGCTGTCTCCTGCAATTTGACTTTCCCAGTCCCCTGACAGATTATTGACTCTGAGGTTTGAAGATGAAAGCCAGCCAGACATGGTCTTCATGTTTTTCACTGCCATAGCAAATGTCTTTTAGTTGTCATTTAAACTGAACTTTCGAAACTTAAAGTTGTTTTCCCTAGTTCGTCTGGATCCTTTGTGATATGATTAGTGCCCAACAGAGATATTCAGGAAACATGGGGTGGCAACATCAATATTCTGCCCTTCCGTCTATCCACTTTTAACCACCTGCCCCCACACGGCAGAGCAACAACAGAGAAAGGGTCGTGAAGGAAGCTAGAGAGCGAAAATCAGGCTGCAGCATATGATCTAGGCCACCGTCTTACGTTTGAATTCTCTGAGCTACCCGTGGAGCTTAGGATAATTACCCAGTGACAGGAAGTACAAAGCATTCAACAATTTGGGGATGTCAGGTGAGAGAGCGAGGTCTGGGAGACTTCCTTCAGGGTCACAGCAAACTCATCTGGGAAAAAATGCTGGCACATACCTGTCAGAATTGCTGGGAAGCCTAAAAATGTAGGTGACTCCTGAGGTGGTGGGTCTGGCTCTGTCTAAAGTACTGCGTCAATGTCACCTTTGAGTATTGTCATGTCCAGGGTAAGCAGCAGAGGTATTCTATTTGAGGTGCTATGCTTTAACTGCAAAACATATAACTACAAGAAAAGAAAAGGGAGACAGAAGAGGAAAAAGAGGTATTAGAAAAGGGGGCTGGACTGATGGCTCAGCAGTTAAGAGCACTGGCTGCTCTTGCAGAGGACCTGGGTTCAGTTTCCAGCACCCACATGGCAGATAACACTCATCCTTAACTCCATTTTCAAGGGATCCAACGCCCTCTTCTGTCATCTTCAGGCACTACACACATGTGATGCGCTTACAGGCAAAACAGTCATATACATAAAATAACAATAAATTACAACTTTTATTTTTTGCTTTATTTTTATTTTATGTGTGTGTGTTGTGTGCATGTATGCAAGTGCACCTGTGTCATACAATGCCCACAGAGGACAGATGAGGGTGTCAGATCCCCTGAAACTGGAGTTACAGATGGTTGTTAGCTACCATGTGGGTGCTGGGATTCAAACCTAGGTCTTCTGCAAGAACAGTCAATGTTCTTAACCACTGAGCCATCTTCCCAGCCCACAATAAATTATTTTTTAAAAAGAGGTATTAGAAAAGGAAAAATGGAAGAGGGAGAGAGAGAGAGGGAAGGAGAGGTGGGGGAGAGAGAGCGAGAGAGAGAGAGAGAGCTAGAATGATAATGAAAGACTTCAAAATAAGCTGATGAGAATCTGCATGGCAGACGAGACAGGTAACTTTAAAGGCCACTGCACTGCACATGGTTCTAGTGCTGTGACTGTGGTTTAGGGGTGATTAGCCTGGAACAGAACATCTAAAGAGCTTGTGGTTGTCTGGAAATGCTTCTACCTGCCACTTGGGAGGACAGGATACTGAGAAATGATTGTGGGTGTCAGATTTGCATCTGTTAAATAGTCACAATGACTACACCTATTTGCATGCTGTGAGAAATTTATAAAGGCTGTGTAAAACACCATGACTCACACCTGCCACATAGCTGAGCTCCACATTCTGCCTCTGTCTTCAGGAGGGTCTCTCCCGAGTCATCTTCTCCTAAATGATCATTGATAGTGGGAACATCCTTCTCTCCGCCTGTTTGTTCAACCAGCCCTTTTCTCAAACTTGCAGAGCAAAGGAAAGGATGAAGTGTCATTTAGAGATACCTGACTATGAGAATGTATGATTTACATATAGAATCACTCTGAGTCAAAGATCCATTTTCCACTCAGTAAAGTAAATAAAATGACCTCCCAATGGAAATACAATTCAAAGCATTTATTATACCACCTGTGCCTGGGAAATTTTTTTTAAATGCAAATACCCAGTCTTTGGCCTAGCAATCAAATGGAAATATCAGGCCACAGCTTGATTTATTAGCTATTTCACCCTCCAGAAAGACAAGTCTCCAGGTGATTACAGTGTTTCCAGAGGGGGGTAACTGTTACCTGCCTGTCAAATGTTGGGCTTCTTAGGAGGCACCCACGTTTTTCTCTTGGCTTCTCTCTCTGCTCCTATTTGTTCTCAGCCTCCTGTGGGTTTAGAAATCTTTCTTCTTGCTCCAGATACAAATATCCAACTGCCTGATGGTCCATCCAAAGGACAGTTTGGCAATGTACTTTCATCCTATTCCACCCAGAGGCCTCACCTCCTTGCATAAGGCTGGTATCCTTCCACTCCACCCCCTCCACAAAAAGACCAGCGGGGTACCCCACACACATTGGACCCCATCTTTCCATTCTCCTTAGCTGCCTGCCACCTGGTCTCCCACCCCCATCCTGCCCACTTGCAAATCTCTACATGTTGCTTCTCTGACAAAAATCCTTTCTTCTTTTTCTTTCTTTTTTTTTAGACGGGATCTCCTGTAGTCCCAGCTGACCTGGAACTCACCATGTAAACCAGGCTGGCCTTCATCTCTAGAGATTCGCCTGCCTCTGCCTTCCAAGTGCTGGGATTAAAGGTATTTGCCACCATACCCTGTGTTTTTCTTGGTGCCTCATGGTTTCCAAGTAAACTCCAAGTCCTTAGGATGAACTTCAGGACACACACGGTCTAGATGTGTCGTGAATATGCATCTTGGTTTAATTTCTGTTTTTGTTTGTTTGTTTTGCCATTTTTCTGGCCTGTGTCAGAACGTGCCCAGCTAAGTTTCTCATAGATCTCTTACTTTCTGGATTTGGCACATAATCTTCTGTCTACCTAGACTATCTTTCCAGCATCTATTACTAAATACTTCCTAGCCTCTAAACTTGTCTGGGACTCTGCTGAAAGCCAGTTATTCCCTTCACAAGCTGGAAATATGGGTAAGTCTCACTCTGCTGTGTTCAGGGGCCTCTGTGTTTGCCTCTATCACTGTATCCATCCTACTGTGTTGCTGTGGGTCTCTGTTCCATCTGCTATTACAAAACACCATAAACCAGGTGGCTTATAAATAACAGAAATGGGCTTCTCACAGCACTGGAGGCTGTGAAGTCCATGATCAACATAACACAGGGAAAAACAAGGTCCCCTTTCAGGGTTCTTGGTCTCATTCATAAAAGAATTTAAGAATGAGCTCAAATGGAAGCTTTAGGACAATTTTATTAGTATTTCAAGAAAAATACTCAGGGTAGGCAAGCTGTAAATCTCAGCCACCTCCTGTAGAGAAGACTGGAGGAGAAGGGAAAAATTCATAAGGTCAGACACAATGGCACATTAGCAGCCACATGGTGGGGCGGAGAGGGAGCTTTAGAAAAAAAGTAAAAGTAACCCAGAATGAGGGGCTAGCCCAAAGGGTTAGGGAAAGTATGCCTAAAAAACAGATAGAAAGAAGAAAAGGGAAATTTAGGTTTTTCCTGAAGAATCCTGAAAAGTGGGAAGATTTATGGAAAGCTATGTCCAAGGCCTGGTCCACAAGCATTTCACTAAGGGATGAGGATTCCCAGCAGGAAACATTTACCACCTCATTAACAGACTAGGCATTCTGCCCATCTCTTTAGCATGACTTAAGGTGAACCTGCCTTCTGAGAACCTGTGATCAGGTGATTGACCCTGGGAAACTGGAAACTTCAGGCTCCACCCAGGTCAGAGAGTCTTATTCTCTTGACCAGTTTCATCTTAAAGGACTTTTTTGGTATTTGCTACTGTAGTAAATACACCTGCAGAGTCAGTGTCCGGTGAGGGGCTATTCTGGTTCATAGATGACCATCTTTCCTCTGTTCTCACACACAGAAAGAACAAGGAATCTCTCTTTTATGAGAACACTAATCTTATTCATGGGTGGTCCACCTTCACGGTCTAGTCACCTCCCAAAGGTCCTGCCTCCTGGTACCATTGCCTTGAAAGGTAGAATTTCAACATATACATTCTGGAAGATGACAACATTCAATCTGTAGTATCCACACTATGAACTCAATAAAAATTTAATGAAGTTGGGCTGAGCTAGGTACAAAGATCCTTAAGAGACTCAATTTGCTTCCATTTGTAAACAAACAGACAACTTTGGAGGGCACATGGGACTAGAGGCTGCCCCAATTGATAATTCTCAAATGTTGATACAATATGTGTGTTTAGGTATAAGACAGGAAAAATATCAGAGAAATAAATAGCTAAGGAGCTTTTTGAAAGTTACAGGGCTGGAGAGATGGCTCAGTGGTTAAGAGTACTGGTTGTTCTTATAGAAGACCCAGGTTCAAATCCCAGCACCCACATGGCTACTAACAAACAGTCTATAACTCCAGTTCCAGAGAATCCAACACCCTCTTCTGACCTCTGCAGGCACTGCACCACACAGGTATACTTACACATGCAGTCATAACACTTATACACATAAAAATAAATAAATAAATAAATAAATAAATAAATAAATAAATAAATAAATAAGAAAGTTACCTAGAATTTCTAAACCTCAGTTCTCTCCGATACAGGAATGAATTCATAATCATAACTTTATCATAAGACCATTGTGGAAGTTTAATTGGATCACTTATCCAGTATCTAACACATCACACATAGGTAACAAATATTCCAGAGTGGAGTAGGAACAGGTCACTATAGCAAGACCCTTGGATAGCCATCCTCCCCCAGGAAATCATGCCAAGTAACAGCCCCATCAGGGAATATAAACGAAAACCAGGAACTGAGTATGAGGCAAAAGGCTACTTCTTCTGATTGGCCAGGGTAGACTTTCCCCTCTGCTAATTCTAAACCTTTTTGTAGCCTCTAGAATTAGCAATGGATAAGAAATGCCTATGGGTCTTAGATGGCCACTACTGCTGGTATAATAGTTTGCAAGAGTTTCTGTAACAAAATGCCACAGGCTAGATGATTTCAACAACAGAAAATTATTATCTCTCAGTTATAGGGACTGGAAAGTCAAGATCAAGGTGATAGCTAGGTTGGTTTCTTCTGGGGTCACTTTCTGCTCAAGTGTGGCTTCTGCCTTGCTGTGCCATTATGATCCTCCCTCTGGGTACCTGTGCCCTAATAACCTCAAAGACACTAGTCTTATGGTCCACTCCAATGACTTCATTTTAATTTACTTGTTCATTTAAAAGTCCTATATCCAAATAATCATACTCTGGGACACTGAAGGTTAAAGGTTTTAACATAGGTATTTTATAAAGATACAGTTTAGCCACAAGAGCTATGGACTCTGTATTCTACTACTTAATGTTAAAAGAGTGCTGCATTCAAGAACTTCTAGGTCTGCAAGCTCACAATAATCTTTTCATGTACAACTCAAGTCCATCCTTCACCATGGATTTTTCCTTTGTCTTCTTCAAAGACCTGCCCCAATTTCTTCCCTAATTTCATTTCAAGTTATGTTAGAATGTAGTTGTTCCATTCTAAACTACCATTTACTTTAGTGTTAAGGTGTTTTCTCATTTTAATCTGAAGAGAAGGCCTTACAGCCAAGGCAACCAAAGCAGCACAGGCCTTCCCATCTCAGCTCCCATCTCCCACTTTCTACCTTGTAGGAAACCAGGATGGCATGCCCTAGGGCGAGGTGAGCTATATTCTCTGCTAAAGGGAGGGGCATTGGAAATGGCAGCTCTGCTATCCACGTCTTACAGAACACTGCAGGGCTAGCAAGAGAGAAGAGGCCAGGTCAAAAGCTTAAGATCTTTGTTCTGAGGGAAAGCATCTTGGTCAACAGCCCTTAGCTCACCTCCCTGTCCTGAACAAATAACTCAGCTATCATTAGTTAAGAGATTAGGCCATGTTAAAGGTTTACCTCTGGGATAAAAGCTAAAAGTTTACCATGCTTTTAGGCCTAAGAAAGAAAACATTATGGCCAATAAATTACCAGATAGGTACTGGTAATCTTGAGTAAAAGTTTAAGCATCTTGCTTTATATACAGCCCTTAGCTGGTGCCTGCTAAAAAGCTGTATGTCCTGTTTCTTGTCTAATTGTACCCTAAATCTTTGTATGTAACTGCCAAACCCCACGTGACTGCCAGTTCCTTGTAATGTTAAAAACCTGAATTTTTCAATAAACAGCTTATTGTCAGTCAGTATCGCCATCTGTCACAAAAGTGAGGTTCCCTGCTGAGCAAGGCAGACTTGGGTCACTACATTACCTCACTCTCTGCTCTGATGCTTTTGGGCTCTGACACTCAAGTACACAAGCAAACGCCAACTCCTTATGGTACCTGTGAACTTACAGTTCTCTGTGCATGCAACACCCTTCCTTTACTCTTCATTGAGTTCATTCCTACTTCATTCAGTTCTCAGTCCCAATGTCCCAGAAGTTTTCCTGGACCACTTTTTTTGGCTAGAACACCAAGTCTCTTATTTAATATTCTGGAACTTCTATTCTAGGCCAGGCTGAGACCAAAGAGTTGAGGATCCACAGAAGTATAAGGAATAACTCTAGCCCTGTTCAGAGGATCTTAAAGGCAAAATTCACATATAGTGCTATAATGGTGTTTATACAAACTGATAATTATTAACACATAGTTACATACATATAGCGCCATAATGATTACAGTAAGTACTAGTAATAACCTGCGTTTGCTGAGTATTTCAAGTTGGGCTAGCTGTACATTTGTCAGGGCCAATATATACCTTACAGTGGAAAGAAAAATAACCAGTTCCCAAACCCTTTAAAGATATCCTCAGTCAATCAAATCATTCATTATTTGCTCCAATGACAACACATGCACAGAAGGAATAATGAGTTAATGGTGAGTCCTGGCAGACATTACAGGGGTTCTTGTGTCTAGAAAGTAAGTCAGAAACAGACATCTGCCGGAGCAGATGTTTAAGAGTAATTAATGGTCCCATGTCTAGGGCACAGGACCTATGCTAGCTTCCTATCCCATGGCCCTCTGATACAGCCTGGTAGAGCCTGTGTGATGGTTAATTTTATGTCACTTGACTATGCTACAAGGTGCCCAGACATCTAATCAAACATTATTCTGGGTATTGTCTGCAAGAGGATTTTTTAATGGATCTGATTAACATTTGAATCTTTAGACTGACTAAAGCAAATTGCTTTCCCCAATGAGAGTTAGTCTGAGTAAATCATCTCAAGACATAAATAGATTTAAATAAAACAACAAGGCTGATTGTTCTAGGTTGCTTTTCTGACAAAAACAACTTAGGAATAAAAGGGTTTATTTCATACACTTCCAGGTAACTGTCCATCACTGATGGAGGTCAAAGCAGGAACTCAAGAAGAAGCAGAGATGGGAACCACGGAGGATAGGTGTTTACTGGCTTGCTCATATTCTCTCTGGCTCATGGTTAACCAGCTCTCTTATGTAACCCAGGCCCACCTGCCCAGGAGTACCACTTGCCCACAGTGGGCTGGGCCCTTCCACATTAAGTGGGAATCAAGAAAATGCCCCACAGACATGCCCACAGGCCAATCTAATCTAGGCAGTTCCCCCAGTTGGAACTCCCACTGATAACCCTGAGCTGTGTCAAGTCAACAGCTAAATCTAACTAGGAGATAGAGCATCAATCCTGTCTGGATGACTGGACATGGGTCTTATCTCTCACTTGGACTAGAACTTAAATAAGTGGCTCCCCTGGTTCTCCTGCTTGCTGACTTGCTATGCTGATCATTGGACTTCCTAATCTCCATAGTTGAATGAGTATCTGCAAAAAATAAATAACCTCTATTGCTTCTATTCTCTGGGGAACTCTTATCAATATACTAATCGTGGTATTTGTTTGATTTCTTGTTCCCCAGAGGAACAGGAATGTTTGATGGGTGTGACTAAGGCTGCACAGAGACCACTGATGGCTTCCAGTGATAACAGTGGCTTTCTTCCCCTGTGGACAGGAGCAGAACACAACCTGCTACTTCATGAGATATCCTATGATTATGATATTCCAGAAACTTCTCCACATTCTCAAACACCCATGGCAGCTTTGAGATAAATCCTCTAACTTCCCTTCACTGTGGAGGAACAAGTATGGCACTTGTGTTCAGTGTTTTATGATGTATATACCAAGACAGAGAGATGCTGCAAGTCCTAAGTCAAGGTGTTTGATGACTTCCCTTAGTCTAGCAAGGACTCAACCTGTTTGGGTAAGTCATCCTCACCAGCATGTTCAGCCAGTGAGTCAAAAGGAAATAAGGTGGTAATGTTTAGATACTACAAAATCTCACAGAAAAGTTGAGTTACTAGTTTCTTGTGGAAAATAGAAACTCTGTGGACGCTGCTCTTATGGTTTTACGTAACAACAGTCACCTGGCCATGATTAAGAGCTGCCCTACTCAGCACTTTTACTTTCACTTTGCCACAAGTCCCAACAGCTTGCCTGTCTCTGCCCTGGCATGTCACTTGCCTCAACCTGCAGGCTTCTGAACTGATTGTTCTCTGGATGTTGGATCTGGCTTAGATTTCTTCAGGTAGCTTTGACTATCTTCCTACCTATCTTTCTTCAGTTCAACAATACAGAGCAATTCCCCTGTGACCTCTGTGCTTCTGAGCTTTTCCCTACTAGTCTCTTTGCCTGGAGGAGGAAGGTAAATTATCTTTTACAGAGGCATACTCAAATTATGTTTTCAAGCATGTAAGAACCGGACTAGACAAAGCCAAATGACCAATGACATATTGCCTTCTGGATAATTTTAGCCTATTCATGCAAAGGAAAAAGCAGGTTATTAATACAGTTAAAGAAGGAACTTTTAGGGCTGGAAAGATGGCTCAGTGGTTAAGAGCACTGACTGCTGTTGCAGAAGACCCAGGTTCAAGTTCCAGCACCCACATGGTGGCTAACAGCCATCCGTAATCCTAGTCCCAGGGGATCCAAAGCTCTCTTCTGACCTTCGAGGGTATTGCATGACACAGGTGCACTAACATACATGCAGGCAATACACTCACACATATAAAATAATAAAATATTTTTTAAAAAAGAAGTTTTCCTGCTGTATAGCTGTCATTTTCTTACAAGTGAAAGAAATTCCAAAACAGAACCACCTTGGGCTTCCGCTCCACCTTCACTCATTCTTCCCAAGGGAAAATGCAGTTGAAGATTTTTGGGGAAAAAAATCATTAGAAATGCACAGTCTAGGGGGCTGGAGAGATGCCTCAGTAGTGAAGAGCATTGGGTACTCTTACAGAAGATCCAGACTCAGTTTCTAGCACCCACATGGTGGCTAACAACCATCAGTAACTTCAGTTCCAGGGGATCAACACACTCTTCAGACTACCTTGATACTCACGCAGCATTGCTTCCTCAGGAGAATCTGCTCTTGTAGTAAAAGAAGAAAAGCAAGATGCGTAAGGAATCTTGCCCTATACCCTATTGTCTCCTGACTTCCTGAGCAGTGGAAATCTCAGTTATGATGCCAGTTGAACTCTCTTACAAGGCTGAGTTACAGTTGTGAAATAAAATGTAATATATGTACTCTTTCTTTTTTTAAATGGGGCTTTTTGCTGCTCTAACATTCCCCCCTCTGAAGAGGTAACCCTAAAATCTTTTAGAGATTAGATAAAAGCTCCCAAATACTTTTGACACATTTGGCCTTTGGAACAGAGTATGTTGCTAAGAGGCCCAAGGACATTTTGACTTTTAGCCAAGAAACTGGCTACTTTTCTTAGGGGTCTTTTTACCCTGACTGCTTAGTCAGTTCCTACCTCCTATTCTTATTAAACATCCTCTGAAGAGGTTTCCCAAATTGCTGATAGGGAATTGGGATGCAGACTGCTCTGGCCTCTTTCATGCTGAACGGGTATGCAGGGTGAGGCAACTGGGGTACCCCTTCAGTGGGTCTATATAAAAAGCTCCCAAATTGCATAACTCTTATCTACTGGGAAAAAAGAAAGTCCTTGAATGGTGAATAGGAGTTGTGAAGGAAAAGTAAAGGCAAGCGTAGTTAACATTACAAGGGTCAGACAGGGAACCAAAAAAAAGTCAGAACAGGGCAAATTTCAAATGTTCATGTCAGAGTTCATTGGAATTTCTTGACAAGAGCTTCCAAAAGCATCCCTCTGTTGGGTTCCTCTTCATTTTTCTTTTGTCTGCCAAGGCTGGACTCTAGGATGGTGGACAGGATTTGTTTCCAGGCACTTTGAGAGCTGTTGGAGTGGCTAGAATCAGTGTCAGTTCCCTCACAAAGGCTTCTAGATAGAAAAGGAGGGAGAGAAAACAAATATTGCCATCATTTTAGCACAATAGCTGGTTGTCTCCCTTAGCTACAGGTGGGCACTACAGTGTTGGAGACCAAGATTTGAACTCTTACATCTGAGCAGCACTTTCTGTTTAGGAACAAAATCATCAATGAGAAATAATTGTCTAAATAACATTTTATATGTACTTAAGACTAATGTCTGGGAAGCGTAATTCCTTGAACTCAAAGAAATATACTGATCACTTTAATCTTTGGTTATAGTTTCCTTTTAGGTGTTTAAGACCATACAGTTGGCCCAAATAAACCATTTTATTTTTACTCTTAAGGTTGTTTGAAGATCTGTTCCTCAGGGGTCACATGGGCTTGGGAGGAGCCCCTGGCTCCTTTCTCTTACCAGTTCCATCTATGTGAAGATAAGTCAGAGGTCCTATTTGGCGATGGCTGGGCTTCACTTGGAAACATGGAGGAAATCTTTCCTCTGAGTTGAACCTCCTCTTTGTAGACTGGACACTGGTTCAAGTCCATCTGGTAGGGTCTCCATGGCCTTCCTGAACAAGAAGACAAGTGACTCACCACAGTTACAGGACATTTTGAGAGATGCTCCATAGTCCCCTGGAACTTAGTCAGCCTTGGAGAGTAAGGAACAAAAACTGTCCTTAAGTTCCTCTGACCAGATTAGAATAGGCCTCAAAGTATGGCTGTTGAACATCCAAGAAGGTTAGTTCCACCAGTCTGGTACTTTTAGTTACCATGTGCTAATTGAAGTTGTCAGAAAAAAATGGTGGAGCGATATGGGAAGAGTTGGAGGGGAAGGGGTGGGCAAGGATTTGATTAAAACCCCTTATATGCATATATGAAATTCTCATACATTTTTAAGGTTAAAAAAACATTGTTATAAGTTCTTGCTAAAAAAGAACAATAATTTGAGAAAACTGTTATTTTAAGACAGGTTATAATATTTACATGTTCTTCAATGAATATATTAAAATTTTAGTGTTGTTCTTTGGAAATGGTGTGTAATGACATCCAACTTTATTATTTGAAGAAATCCTGTTTCTTTAGTTCTTTTAATGTGCATTTTGACTAAAATGCATTGAATTCATTTTTTTTAATGTAACATATGCTATGAGATGGTGAAGAATGCATAGGCTGTTTCTTCTGCAACCAGGGTATATTGCATTCAGTTTCCACAACTCTGCCACTTAATGACTTAGAAAACTTAGTGTCTGAGTGAAGAATGTTTCTCCTAGGACACAGGGTACTATTTTCTTTGAATGGAAGATCTACCACCATCTGCCTATTTAGGCTTTTCCATTACAGAACCTGGAGAAAAAGAGATCTAGGACACTAATTACGTAATTAATTCTGACAAAGTAGAGAAGGCTGGACTGCTTTAGCCCATATCTGGGATAAGGAAGGCTATTTCCAAAGCCCAAGGGACCTACTGTGGATTTTCTTTGTAGTAGAGCCTTGAATAGTCATAAAAATTAATGGAAGATAGTAGCAACCCATGGAAATAGAGCATAAAGGATGCATTCTTCGGGAATGAGCATCAACATCCCCCCAGGTAGAGGACCTCAAACAGCACAGAAGCCAGCTGAGGTCAAAGACAACGGGAAGTAAATAGCAGAGAATTCACAAATTCATAGTCCCATAAACAATTGCAGTAGTTAGTACTCAGCACCTGTTGGTCCCTTTTCCCCATTGCTTTGCATGTATACAAACATAGTGACAGATTATCTTTTTGTCCCTGCCCTGTTATGTGTTATAAGGCATAGTGCTGATAGCTTCACTAATTATTTTCACAGAATTCAGAACATAGAGAGGGATTCCAACTGGGCTAGAAGAAGAATGGAAATCTTGAGACATCCTAGACCTTGCAGTTAGATTAGCAACTGGAATAACTTTGTGTTGACTTCCTCACAGGAGACGTACTTACATTATATAAAGACACTTCTGTTTGTCTGGCATCTAAACCCCCCTAAACATGGAGAACTGTGATAGTTTCAATGTTGAATGTATCACAAAGATCCATGTTAAATGGTGGCCATTGAGAGGTGGTGGAACATTTAGGAGGTGGAGCCCAGTGAGAGTTCCTTTGGGGACCGGGATATTCTTTTAGAAGGAATTGGGGGTCCTGGCCTCTCCCTCCTTTTCTCTTGGCATCCTGGTCATGAGGTGTGTGGGTTGCTCAATCTCAAGGTCCCACCATTATCACCTGATACCACTATGAGATTCCCAAAGCAATGGAACTTGCCAATCCAAAACTGTGAACTAAATAAATTTTTCATCTTTGTAAGTTGATTATCTCAGTGTTTTGTTATAGTGAGAGAAAGCTAACACAAGAATCCACCCCTAAAAATGACAACTGCTTCTTCCACTAGGGTTTCAATGTCAGCTCTTTGTTTTTCCACTAGTCTAAGAGCTGGAGGTTTGGCCTAAAAATTACCCGGCAAATTTACTTACCCACACAAACTGAAATGGAAGGCTACAATAAGAGGGAAAAGAGGACAGGGGCCTTCCTATGTGTTTGCTTGGGATGAGCGACAACAGAAATAACAGAAGGCACCATAAGCACCTCACATAATCATAGCACTGTCCAAAGTGTGAGCAGGGCTTGCAGCAATGCTGAATCTGGATTCTAGCAGAAGCCCTGTACCTGTCACTTTAGTGTGACTTGAGTAAAATCACTGAACTGAATTTGAGCTTTTGTGACTATTAAGGGAATTATCCAGTATCTTTAACTGAATTTTTTTTCACTTAAGCCTATCAGACTTGGTTTCTGATTATTGAACTTAGTACTAACACTGACACATAACATTCACTCAATGAGTATTGACCATGTACAGGCGCTGAGCTCCATGCTAATAGATACCCCAGATACAGCTGCTACACACAGCTTACAGTCTGGAAGAGGAAATAAGAATTGAATAATAATGAAAAGGCATTCAAAATGGATTCTGTTGACTCATCCACATTTGTAGGTTTTCAAAGTTTGTGACATTGCTTTGTCCTAATACACGAGTATTTAAACTGGAAGGAAAGAAGAAAAAAATCTTATCTTTTAGTAGGAGGGGGATGAATTATATCTAACTGATATTTTTCCTTTATACTCGGCTGTAATTGGCAAGCATTTCTTTTAAAACATATTGGTTCCACTAGAAAGACTGCTTTATTCTCTATCTGGAACCATTGGAAGACTTAAGGTTGTCAGCTAATGCAATCAAAAACTTCTTTCCACTAGCCTGCAGCATTATAATAGCAGTTGGACACTGCTGTTGGTTTATGGGAGGCTATGGTAGATTTATTAACATGTCTTAATATGATTTAGAGGATATGCTTTTTTCTTATCAACATGTTTATAAAACAAGGCAGGGCAGACTATGTCAAGACCAATTTTATTGAATATCAGAATGAGTAGCTATGGGACAAAAACTACTCTTAAAATATTTGCAATTAAATTATATCATCTTAAGACTGACTTACTAAATGTCTAAACCCTGGCACCTGCCTAAAGTTCTATTGCCTTACCTCCGTGGTACACGGAAACTCATATCCGCAGAAATCATGCTATTTTCTCCCTTTCCCTTCAGCTCATTTTTCATACCATGTTTGTTTGTCTGAGTCATCTAATGGTCCCTTATGCTCAGACTTCTGTATCCTACGAAGCTTGCCTTTTGTGGTGCCATTTAAAAGTATGCCAAACTTCACTGTGGTTTTGCACAATTAGTTCAAAGTCAAGCTTAATATCAAAATAGGGACATCATTTGCCATTTTTCATAAATCATTCTGAATTGCCCTAGTAGTCTGATCCCACATGTAAGAGATTTGGTTCCTTTTGGTTTTGCCGGCAGACCTCTGTTACTAGAATCTTCTTCCTTTCCTACCTTGTTTCCCCTTCACTTATATGTAGACCACTCAGTCAAAAATGCTCTCTCCGATGTTCCTAGTGATCATGTACACACCACTGTAGACTGTGTAAATTATGAGGATTCCCATTTTCCTCAGAAAAGCAAACCCAACCCCTTGAGTTTGGCAATTGGAAGAATGGAAAGAGAAGTTGGGCTCGGAAGCCCTCACCTGTGCTCTTGAAATTCCCTGTGCGTTGAGATTCTTGTTCTTCCTTGTTAAAGCCCTATATATTTGGCAGGATAGAGTGAAGACAGAAGGAGCTACCCAGTTCTGAACTATGGGGCATGGCCCTTTCTTTATTTTCCAGTAACATCTAAGACAAAATTGTTCACTCCTGTTGCTGTGACTAACTTTCAGCTTAGTCTGTATATTGTCAGCTCAAATTCTAGGTGGACATCAGACTGCCCTAGGGCATGGGTCCAATGTCTCTCTAGAGGGAGGTTGCCCATAGGGAGACTTTTATTGGGCAGATGTCCATCTCAGAGAACCCACTGCTACTGTCTGTGCTTGATACCTAAAGATCTCTCTCTCTCTCTCTCTCTCTCTCTCTCTCTCTCTCTCTCTCTCTCTCTCTCCTTTCCCCCCCCCCCGAGATCTCAGATCCCCCCAGAAATCAGTGTTGGATATCTTCCTTATTGATTCTTATTTTTGAGACAAGGTCTCTCAGTGGGACATGGAGCTTTCCAATTTGTTTAGTAAGCCAGAAAGTCCCGAGACTCTCTTGTCCCTACCATCCCCTGTGCTAGGGTTATAGGTCTGGGCCACTACACCTGCCTTTTATGTGGTTCTGAGGATCTGAACTCGGGTTCAATAAGTGCTTGACTGACTGAGCCATCTCCCCAGCCCAAGATCTTTTTAAAACATGTTCCTCCCCTATATGACAAGAATAGTCATGCAATAATATAATCAAATATAATATCAATTCATGTTAAATATTATTCAAATCTCAGAAATAGTTCATGTAGGAAAAGAGTTTCACTTACTAAATGATATTATGCCTCCCACTTCACAATATGCTGTTTTAAATTTTAAATACAAATAAAATCTCTAAGTAGTCATGAAAAGTTGAAGTACTTCAAGTTCTGTTTCTTAGTCATGGTGCTGTCATTATTTATTTCAAATCTACTTTTAAATTGCAGGGATCTGTTGTGCTACAGGATTCAAAGAAGAAGGTGAGTCAGAATAGAGTTTGAACAATTCAGAATCTCTATGAACTCCTTCTCAGAGTGAATATGTATCCATAAATACCAAGACCTCTTCTCCTCCCCTCCCCCTCCTCCCCTCCCCTCTCCTCTCCTCCCCCTTATAGTTCTTGTCCCCGTTGACCAGACCTGTGCTTTGTTCATTTTACTTTTCTGTCTTGAACACATTGAACCATGTGTAGAAGGATGAGGATGGCAGAACGTACCAGCGACAGGGCACAGTTAAAGAAAGACTTTGAGTGCTCTCAACAGTAAAGAAATGACAGGTATCTAAAATGAAACATAGGTCAGCTTTCCCAATCTGAGCCTCACACATGTGAATGTGCATTGACTTGCCACACTATACCTGGTAAACATGTCCAATTACTATGTGCCCATCAAAGTGTGTGTGTGTGTGTGTGTGTGCGTGTGTGTGTGTGTGAAGAGCAGTGCCTGACAGTGAGTGTTCAGTAAATAGTTGCTGGGGGGACTAAATGAGAGGAGATGGGTCTATGCTGAGCAGTATAACTGGTGTTCTCCCTCTGGTCTGCTGCTCCCAACCCCCTCCCTCTCTTCCCCTCCCCTCCCCTCTCCTCCCTTCTCCCGTTCTCTCCCCTCTTCTCTCCCCTCCTCTGTTCTCCTCCCTTCCTCTGCTCTTCTCCTCTTCCTCTTCTTTTCAAGACAGGTTCTCACCATGTTACTAAGGCTGGATTCAAACTCATCCTGCCTCAGCTTTTTGAGTAGCTAGGACTGTAGGAATGTGCTGCTGTAAGCAACTAAGACCATCACTGGAAGTTCTTCAAATTAGTATCCATATAGAATAGTAAATTAAGGGATAAGCATTGACTACATGTTAATTGCCTATAAAATGTTAGAATTCAACAGTTACCACAGAGATTAACTAGTTCGGATCAACAAAAGACTTTATCAAGGAGTATTTTATTGCTGACATTGTTTACAACAGTCAGCATGTGATGTTAATAAAAAAAGTAGATGGTTTAATTGGTTTTTATTATTGCTGATAAGTTCCCTACGAAGTATGTACCCCTTTAAGTCTGCATTTGAAATGGATCTACGTACTGGTAAGCCAATAGAGCGGCCACCCCAGGCCCTAAGTAGTAAGTACATCTCTGTACTTTTTCACAGAATGCCTTTAATTCATTTCATAGTACTTACAATTTATAGTTGCACATTTATTTGTATGCTTGTTTAATGTCTGTCTACCAAATTGGAGTCACTGTGAATTAGTGAGTGTTGAGTCCCAGAACTGAACACTCAGTACCATTTTTAAATCTGTGTGAGCATATGTGGGCAGGCATAAATATGGACACATGTATCCCATAGCTAGTATGTACAAGTCAGGGGACCATGTTCAGGACCCAGTTCTCTCCTTCCACCGTGAGATCTGGGGATGAAACTCAGTTCATCAGGCCTGCACTGCAAACACCTTTATCTACTGAGCCATCTCTTGCCTCCCAGTTCTTTTGAGTGAATAAATGAATGATTGAATGAGAATATTCTGTTAGCATTGATCCTGGTGGTGAGACCAGGTAATAATTTTTCAATTATGTAAAAATGAAGCTTCAAGAACACCTCCCCATCCTCACCCCCAACTCAGGCCCGACGCCACCAGCTGTGTTGGCCATATTGGAGTGTTCCTTCTTATAGTAATACACATGAAAGCTGACCAAGATTGCTTAGTGAACCCAGTACTGGGACCAATAAAGCACGCACTTCAGTTGTTTAACAAGTTACTGAGTTATTTGGAAAGGTACCTTAATGGGGGAGGGGGTGGGATTGGCAAGAGCAATGCCTTGTTTTACTGAAAGGGATACAAGAGATCCTCCATGTCAGGGATTAGAGAGGCACACTACATAGACAGGCCGCAGCTCTCCTCCATTTGTTTTTGGTGGTGGTTTGAATGGAAATGTCTCCTATAGGTTCACATATTTGAATATTTGTTCCCCAATTGTTGGCACCATTTGAGGAGGTTATGGAACCTTAGGACATGGAGACTTGCAGGAGAAAGTAAGTCATGTTGAGCGACTTTTGAGAGTTCATAGCTTTGTTCCATTTGCAGTTCCTTCTCAGCTTCCTGCTCTGGCCACCTACTGCCAGGCCTCCCCTCCATGATGGACTCATCCCTCTGGAACTGTAGCTTAAAATAAGGACTCTCACCTATAAGTTGCTCTTTTTTTCGTGGTATTTTATTGCAGCAACAAAAAGTAACTAACGTACTTTTCTTCTACTTTTACTTTTTTATGGACTAGACAAGTCCCTCAACTAAAATAGCTCCCAGGTGCTGCCTTGGAAATCAGGGCTCTGGTACAATGCCGGAAGGAGAGGAAAATGCAACAGCAGTGACGACTGGAAGATCAGGGAGGATGTGCTGCTCCAATAGAGCTTCAGGTAGGATTCGTGGTTCTTTAGGCCTTCCCAATAAGAGACAAGATCCACCAGCATGTTCTCAGTCAGTCAATGGTAAAGAGACAGAAAAATAGTGATTGAATGACAAGAACACAGCTGTACTTAAAGCATCAGAATTTCCTGAGTTCTACACTCAAGTTTAAGAAACTATCAGTTCCCTGGGGGATCACGTATTTCTTAAGATTAATTAGAATATCGCACAGGGTGTGTACCGCACGGCAATGACTTGCTCTCCGAAGACTGAAGTCCTCAGCAACATTTTCACTTTCCGTGAGTTTTGATTTCATTGCTCATAACTTCACTCACCCACTTATTCCTTATGTGGATGATTCCCTAGATCCTTGTACAGTACTTGAGCTTGATCTTCAAAAATGCTGTGAATTAATTTCTGGGGCTGATCTATGATGTTTCATCAGGAGAACAAGCATGGTTGTGTGTCTTACAGGAACTGCACATACTATAACAATTGCATTGCTAAACAAAAGGAAGAAATTTCCAAATGTATATAAGACTTTTCCAAAATCACAGAACAGAATCTTAGATGAGAGATGATATATAGAGACGTTGCAGGGAAAGTTGTGACTAATTGACTTTAATTTACTTGATGAAGTATTAATAACAGATTCACTACTGTTTACTTAGGAAAAACATAAAAGAAGATTTTAGTACAACAGACATTCTGAGGCAGAATCTACCAGCTCTCTAGTGTGCAGTGAATAGACAATACCACTCCCTCTCCATCTGAGTTATCAGTTGCTCAAGGACTTTGGAGACCTGTCTCCTGGGAGAGGATGCTCACCAACTAATATTCTCATAAACTGAAGAAAAATCATCAAGACGATAGCTGATTAGAGTGCTAGAGTTCAAGCTAAAGAGGAAACTATCAACACTTAGCAAGTTTGTTCAGGGGCCACAGGCCCTTCCTGGATGGAGGAGTTGGGTGAGCAGTATAGAAGTCAGGAGCATTACAGACTCATGTATATTGAGCCAGTAGAAAAATGAAAGGACTTTGCTACTTGTAAAGGCAACATCAAAAATCAGTCTTAAACTTGGGGGACTGACTTAGTCCATTTGTGTCTTTATAATAAAATGCTACAACCTGGGTAATCTGTAAAGAACAGAGGTTTGTTTCTTGAAGTTCTAGAGATTAGAGATTTCAAGATGCTGGTGCTAAAGTTAGTATCTGGTGGGAGCTTTCTTGCTGTCTCCTTACATGGTAGAAGGAGCAAAAGGGACAGAAGGGATAAACACTGTCCTCACATGGCAGAGAAATGGAAGGAAGCAAAGTCCCTGAGATTTCCCTTGTAAGAAAATCAGTCTATTCAAGGGGACAGAGTCACTGAGACCTAATCACTTGAGAGAGAGAGAGAGAGAGAGAGAGAGAGAGAGAGAGAGGTGTATGCATGTGATAAAACACTCTGAGACCTAATCACTTTAGAGTGTGTGTGTGTGTGTGTGTGTGTGTGTGTGTGTGTGCATGTGATAAAACACTCTGACCAAAAGCAGCTTAGGGAAGAAAAGGTTTATTTCAGTTTACAGTATAGTCCTTCATAGAGGAATGCCGCGGCAGGAACTTAAGCAGGGCAGGATCCTGGGAACAGGAGCTGAAGCAGAGACCATGGGAATGCTGTTTACTGGTGTGCTCCCCATGGCTTGCTCAACTACTTCTCCTACACAGCCCATGCCCACCTGCCTGGGGACAGCACGTCCACAGTGGGCTGGGCCTTCCTGCATCACTCGGTAATTGAGGAAATGGTCTCACAGACATGGCCACAGGCAATTCTGATGGAAGCAATTCCCCAATTGAGGTTCCCTCTTCCCAGCTGTGACAAGTTGACAAAGAAATGTAACCAAGAGAGACAGCAGATTGTCTTATTTTGGTAGGTATTTAATAAGTAGTAGTTCTAGGATTTGCTAAAATCCAAGTCTTTGACATATATCGCATATATGGTTTTATGCAGTGCATCTCTTCAATTGTGAAATGCAGGAGTTGCATGACACATTTTTTATTTACTCATAATCTTTTCAGGAGGAATAAGAAACTCAGTAATAAGCTAGGTATGGTGGCATACCTCTGTAATCTCAGTACTCAAGAGGCAGAGGCAGGTGGAGCTCTGTGATTGAGGCCAGCCTGGTCTACCTAATGAGTTCTAGGCCAGCTAGGGATACAGAGGAAAAGAAAAGAAACTCAGAAATGTACTCCATATTTTAAGAACCCAATGTATATTTTAAGGAGTATATGTATGAAATTACAGAGCAATTTCTTATAAATAGCAATCTAAGGTTTGGTTTCTTTCCACATGCAGGTACCCTCTGAATGTAACTATATATATAATCATAGGGACACATCATTTTTCATAAATTTTTTATCAAATACTTGGTCAAATATTTAGATTGATTGGATAGCACCGTGTGTGTGTGTGTGTGTGTGTGTGTGTGTGTGTGTGTGTGACAGAAGTCAATCTCTGGTGCTCTTCCTCAGGTGCCATCTTCCTTGTTTTTTGAGACAGTGTCTTTCGGTGGCCTGGAGCTCTCCAAGTAAGCCATGTTGACTGGCCAGTGAGCCCCAGGGGTCCCTGTGTCTTGACCTCTCCCAGTCCAGGATTAAAAGTGCACACCAGCTTTTTATATGGGTTTCCCAGGTGAGATTTGGGTTTTCACGCTTGTGCAAAGCACTTTACTAACTAAGCCATCTGTGTAGGCCCTGTTTTTCAGGGTTTTAACTACATTTCTTATCTCTTTAAATTTGTAGCATCATGGGTTTTTTTTTTCTCTTTTGCTGAATTGAGTTTCCAGTCACTCCTCTCAAAATCGGTTAGAAACATTTCAGACGATGAGGGCTAGTTTTCTGCGTGACTCAGTCACACCAATGCTCCTAACATTGAAAATATTTCATTGTTATTAATATCATTCTTTAAAGTCCAAACAGACATTTGATTCAGAGGAGATTAGCGCTTCTACTGTTAAGTCTCACCACCTACACACAATAGTTTTTTGTTCTAACACTGTCTTATACTATGGTCTTTTAAAAATCAATTTAAGCAACAACAAGGGAATATAAATTTACAGTAAAATTAAGCTACTTCCTGTCCTACATATAAAGACTGTTGTTAAGACAACTGCTTGGATGAAGGAATCATTAAGAGACAGTGACAACCAGTACCACACAGACACTTAGATGCTTCTTTCCAGAGCTTGTGACTTTCAGCTGACATTAAACATCTGGTGCATCTTTATTTCAGAAACATTTAAATGTGAAAAGAAAAAAAAAATCTTAAAATAAATTTGATGTTTTGATTTTTTTTTTTTTTCCGAGATAGGATCTTGCTATGTTTCATAGACTGGTCTCAAACTCCTAGGCTCAAGTGATCCTTTTGCCTCAGTCTCCCAAGTAGCTTGGACAAGGTGTGTGCCAGCATGCCTGGTTAATTTTTATGCTTTCAAAACAAAGATTTGAGTCAAAAATCTAGGACATGAAGAGATGTGTAGACCACTCAAAGTGCTATGCAAAAGTTGCCTCCTTCTTGCTATGTTTCATAGACTGGTCTCAAACTCCTAGGCTCAAGTGATCCTTTTGCCTCAGTCTCCCAAGTAGCTTGGACAAGGTGTGTGCCAGCATGCCTGGTTAATTTTTATGCTTTCAAAACAAAGATTTGAGTCAAAAATCTAGGACATGAAGAGATGTGTAGACCACTCAAAGTGCTATGCAAAAGTTGCCTCCTGTTCTCTAATAATAGCAACGTTACAAAAAGAATCCCTCACAATGTTCTCAGCCATCTGCTTTGAGATTCTTTAATTTTTATGTTTCTAAACAGGTCTACTACTCTTCTGTTTCCTGTCATTGGATATGAATAGGACGTGGCTGTAACTGCATTTCTGCTAAGGCATGAAGTACTTGGCTTTACTACCAGCCCCCCATATGATCAACTGTCATAATAGCTAACCATAACTCTATTACGGTGAGGCACGGTTTTTAGGCAGCCCTTTCTACCCAACTCCCCAGTTGTATTCAAGACCAAGGTATCACAGTCTATGGACAACCACTGCATGTTGTTAGGGTTCAGATTCACAGCAGCCCCGCCCCCTCCCCTACAGGGCCTCACAGGTTCAGCAAGCCCCTGAGATAAGCACCCTGGACTTTGAAGTCAAAAGCAAACTTTTCTGCACCATTTGGTCAGCACAGCAGGCTTCTCCTTTGATCTCAGTAGTAACCCAGCATACAACTGCGAAAATGAACAGCAGACCCCAATCTTATCTAAAGGAATATTGACAACTGATTGCTGCTAGATGAGGAACAGCTGACCTTCCTGAAACAAAGACCTCTAGATAGGCTGACTAGATCCACCAGATGGACAAGAAGTGGGGAATGGCTGGGGGTGCTGACAACACAGCAGATGGTAGCAGGGATAACAGTATAAGGGCTCGTGGGGGAAGGAAGGCTATTGGAGGGTGCCATCTGGGAAGTGGGTGCATAGTTGAATAAGATGGTTTGTGATGTTCTGTGTGATATACACACAGGAAAAAAATCAACAAATTAAAAAAATGTATTATATTTGAGGAGGAAGCATAAAAGTTTATGTCATGTCAATTAGTAGAGGTGATGAACATTACCACTGAAATCTACTCAATGACTTTATAGACATACACAGGCACCAAGGATCCGAGTGCAACCGATTATGACTAGTAATAATCAGATACATACAGATTAGAGACACATGCGCCAACATCTCAGTGTTAGTACCAAAGACAATGAGTCTTTCTGTAAGAAACAGTATATTTTAGAATGAAATGGAGATCTCTTTTGAGGATTAAAAACTCATTCAATTTTATGTCTTACAGGGCTTATGCTGAGTTCAATATTGTATAACTGTATTGATTCAACAGCGAACCTAGAAATGTTATAGCCACTTCTGAAGGAGCTGTGTCTTTGCTCTGGAAACTGTTATTGGGCATGTTAAAGCTTAATGATACACTTCTTCTAAAAAAAAAATTTTTTTTTCTTTAAAAATGGGGGGGATGGGTTTTAATAGTCCCGTTCTCCCACTTCCCCCATCTTTAAAAAATATATCTTTTCGCCTTCTGCACCACCCGAAGCCCCACCCCCACCCCCATAAAAGACCCCAGCTCACAACCCGAGCCCTAGGCTGACATTTTCCCTACCCGGAAGGGAATCTGTCCCATGCGAGGCTTCCTTTGCTAATAAACTCTATTCCTCTGGAGTTTTATTTGTGTCCTGGCGCTTTCTCCCAATCAACCTGATTCATCCATCGGCTTCTTCATCTATCACATGTCCCACTGGAGGCAATATTTTAAAATTTATTTTTCTGACAAAGAGGAACATAAAATGTAAGTAGAATTGACTCGAAAACAATGGTGAACTGTCACAACCTCTTACTTCCTGTTCCCAGTGAGAGACAGACAATTATAAGGTGATGGTAATTCAGCTTCCAGCCTATAAAAGAAGGATTAATACAAAAGCTAACGGCAGCCTTTGAAGAATCCTAAAGCAAGGGAAAACACGCTGCTTGCTCTGGAGGGTCTGGCAAATCCTTCTTCTAGACAGATCAGGAGAGGACATTAATGCTGTCTTCTGCACAGACTGAACTGTCACGGCCTGTTGGGTCCATTTGCAATTCAGACTCTGGTTAAGAGCTTGGGGACCCAGGGCAGACAGACCTGAATTCCAATTGGAAAACCTTTAGGTATGACTTTCAGAGACTCATTTAATCGCCCCAGCTTCAGTCTCCTCACAAAAAGCTGAGGGCTAGAGTGTGCAAACAACTGTGGAGACTGAGGTTGGGGATGCTTTTCCATGTGATTCTGAGGAGCCTCTGCAATCCTTTGCCTCTCTATGCTTCCTGTTTTTATGCCCTGAATGTCCTTTTGATCTCTGCTTTTTCTCCCACTCTTTCTTTCTCTCTGTTTTCCACTCTTCAAATGTTTCTACCATGTTCCATGACAGGGAATAAAACAATAAATAAGATGTGACTCCAACTGTCCTGAAAGTCTTATAAACACCCCCACTGCCTAGAATGCCATTGCATTAAGAAGTATGTTGTCTCTCCCCTCTAACAAATCCATTCCATCGTGTGTTAAATGCTAAAGCTAGTTAGCATTTTAGTAAATAGCAATGAGAGATAATGCTTCTAATTGTTTAAAATGATAGTGTTTCTAAGGAAGGGTTTCCAGCTCTTTTGTCTGACTTAATCAAGAACTCTTAACCTTATTATCTCAGGATTTTTTTCCCTCTGCACTTGTAGTTGTCTTTATAAAGCAGATGAGATGTCGGCTTAGGCGATGATCAGGAGTGTATCACTGTGCCTTGCACGGTGTTCAGGTTGGCACAGCAAGCTGTGGAGAATGAATAGAAGTCTGTCTTCTGCATTTGGTCTCATTGGTATTTCCAGCTACTTTGCCTAGCATGTAAGTGGGAAAATTGCTGTGGAATTCAAAGGCTGTAGTCTCAATACAGAAGAGTGTAACCAGCCATGGAATGGCCTCATGTGGTACGGGATTTGATCAGTTGGAACCTCTTTATGCTTCAAGTCTTTGCAATGGCAACTGTGCACAATGTTGGCTGCACAGTAGCGATAAAACCACATGGGGGTGGCATGGAGGATTTCTAAGTAGGAGTAGGCCCAGTCCACACAGACTGAAAACTCTAAGAGCCTTAGGAATAGGACCTAGATATTGGTATTTTTGACATTCCCCTAGTAGTTGGAACATTCCCCCAAAGCACGGTCAAGATTGAGGACCATTGCCTTACAAACCAGAGGAGTGTTTCTTCATATTGAAACTGAGTAAAAATAAGTCCAGAGAAAATAAAGGTTATCAAAAGATCAAATAAGGGGGGAAAAGCAAAACTCAAATTCATGTTTTATAAGTTCCAAACCAATGCAATGCATCCTTCACAGAAATTGGAAGACAGGGTGTGACCATTAAGCAATAGGGGAAATTTTTAAAAGATACATGCAATTGATATTTTAAATATTCAGTATGAAAATGACTATGCAATGAACACCAGATCACATCATTATGACCTTTTCGGAAGACGCTTTTAGGAGAAGCAAACAGTCTCACAGTTATTTCCTATAACTTGTAAATGTGCCTGCAATTACCTTGGAAGCACTAAGATGCATGCTAATTAAAAGTGAATCATCTCAGCTCAGGATTCAGAACTTGGAATGCATACTGTTCTAAACTTGGAATAGGGCTATTTTGAGTAATTGGGGCTAAAAGCTAATGCTCAAATAGGATGTTGACAATGACCTTTCTAATATTATTTTGATCATTTAATCATTTTCAGAGAAGGAGTAAGATACCAAGGGACAAAGAACTTCTATTTTTAGTGACCCGTATTCTAAAAGCATACTAGTAAATATAAAAAAGAAAGCATTCTCCTATTTAATGCTAATGAATATTTTTCTTGATTTGAGGCTAACAGTTTTGGAAGACTGTAAATCTAAGGAAAGGGCATTATTATTAATGATTAATGTATAGATCACTATGTAACAAATGTTCCAGGCCTTTCCTGCTTGGAGGTGCAAAGGAGAGCATGTTAAACCCAAATTTTGTTGATCTTTACTCCATGTATAACTATAGCCCTCCCTAGAATCTGCCTCAGTTATTTCTGGGAGTTCCTGCTGTCTCAAGTCTAGGAGCCTTTGAAAGATATAGGGAGGCGTGGGAATGAGCTTTGGTGACTTAAAAGATGTACTTTAGCCAGGTGTGGTGGCTCACGCCTTTAATCCCAGCACTCGGGAGGCAGAGGCAGGCTGATCTCTGTGAGTTCAAGGCCAGCCTGGTCTACATAGTGAGTTCCAGGACAGCTGGGTCTACAGGAAGACCCTTTCTCAAAAAGACCAAAAAAAAAGATGTACTTTAAGGCCAACTTAGGATTCAGTAGGTCTCTTTAAAATGATTGATACCATTGTAAATATAAATGCTGTTTTACATGTGTCACTTTAAGAAGCATCACTGTGCTATAAATATCAATGCTCTTTAATTATGTCATTTTCAGCTCTGTATTTTCAAGATCAAGTCATGTGGTGATTTGAATAAGAAAAGTCCCCCAGAAACTTAGGTATTTGAACCCTTGGCCCCCAGTTGGTGGTGCCGTTGGGGGAACTTATGGGAAGGTACAGTCTTGCTAGAGGAAGTTTGTGTCACTGAGGGTGGGCTTTAAGGGTTTACAGCCTCACTTTCAGTTCTCTTTCTGTTTCACATTTATAGTTGAAGACACACTCTCTCAGCTTTCTGCTCTGGTGGCCTGCTGCCATGCCTCCCCCTCCCCCACCGTTACAGGCTTGCCCCCTGAAAACATAATTCAAAATAAATTCTTTCTTCCATAAGTTGCTTTTGGTCATGGCCTTTTAGCACAGCAACAGAAAAGTATCTGATACAAGCCATGTTGCTAATATGCATGCATTGAACGTATGAATCCACCACGTTTCACAAGTGATGAACACGTGGGTTGCTTCCAGACCCTACCCCTTACCATGGACACAATGGATTCCTTTATCCATAACCCTATGGACTTTTGTGAGAAATTTTTCCATGATATATACCCAGAAGGATGATTATTAGATTTAGAGCATTCTTTTCTTAAAATATTTTTATTTATTATTTTTTATTTTATGTGTATGCATGTATTGCCTGTGTGTAGGTAAGTGCACCTATGTAGTGCAATGCCCATGGAGGACAGAAGAGGCTGTCAGATCCCCTGGAACTGGAGTTACAGACAGTTGTTAGCTGCTATGTGAGTGCTGGGATTCAAACCTGGGTCTTTTGCAAGAACAGCCAGTGTTCTTAACCGCTGAGCCATCTCTCCAGCCCCAATTTAGAGCATTCTTAATTACATAAATACAGGAGTTTGGAAGGATGAATAAAAGTTTCCTAGAATACGGGATGCAGGAAAGGCCACTAACTGGGAAAACAGCATAGGCAAAAGAATGGAAGAATGGAACTGCATGGTGGGATCTTGGACTGAACTTCATCATGACCGGGAGAAAGAGGAGCCTGGGATGTGGTGATGTGGTAAGGGGGAACTGGAGAGATCTTGAGACCAGGTTTTTGAAAGGTCTCCTATGTTCCTATAGTAAGTGAAAGAAAGGGATTTGAATGCTGAGCCATAATGAGTATTAACTAAGCCACAAGTATCATTAGATTTGCATGTTAGACAGTGTGTTCTGCCTGCCCCATACCCTGACAACAGCATGATCTCACCAGTGGCCCATACACCAAAGCAGCATGTCCTTTTCTGAAGAAAGATCTAGCAATTTGTCTCAGTGTGCCACATCCACAGTATGCCTGGACAAGTGCTGAACAGGGGGAAGATGGATGGGAATGCCTAGATCTCAATTTGTACCTGACTAGATTCGGCTGTAGGAGAGAGGTACACCAGGAATGGATGGGGAAATGTTTGCAAGAGGAGTCAATGGAAGTGGTCCAGGAGAGGCTAGCTAAGAGCTATTGCTCTTAGATCACATTCCAAAAGGGGTGGTAATAGATTAATTGTTTTCAGCAGTGTGAGGTAAGGCGCTGCACAGACAGAAGTAAGATCCAGAGGGTTTTAAGAGCAAAGGGCTCTGTATGGGAACAGTGCTACCTAAATCCTATGTCCATTAGCTAGGAAAAAGATTTGTATTATCCAAACTTTACAGCACTATTCTTTCTGACTTTCAGCTGTCCTCGCTTAGAATCATTGGTTGCTGACTTCATTTCTGGCAACAATACAAAAACCAAAAGACCAAAGGGACAAAGAACAAAGACATCATGGACCAGACTATCTCAGGGATTTTGGCTTCTGCATCTCTTTTGGGTAATGTAAGGAGAGATGTCTGCTTTGGGGAATTGTATCGGCCTTTGCTTCTGGGGCACCGTGTCCTTGGAATCTTCTCTCTCTCTGACTGTGCCTTTGCTGGCTCCACATCTTTCCTCAGAGGGCTCTCTGTGACTTCTAGATTCAGCTTCTGTGTCTGAGACAATGATTCCCAAATCTCCTATCCTGAGATCTTTAGAATGGGCATCTTCAACCTGCTGCCTTCTGATCTCACTCAGATGCCTGCCTTGGATGCCACCTTGGGCTCAATATGGCAAAGAGAAGCGCACATCCTTTCTTCACATTGCTCCCTAAAACAGCATTCTTTCCCAGTTTGTCTGCTGCTCTCCCCACACCGTGGCTTTCCTTGTTCCAACCTTGAAGTTACATAACTAACAGATGCTTCTCTATTGCTTCCAAGTCAGCAGCCAACAAATCCCGGGGATTCTTTTTCTGCATTAAGATCTGGCTTTTTCCTTTTCCATAGCCACCACCAAGGGTAAGCACCTACTTAACAGTCTCTTCTGCATCAGCATCAAAGCCCTCTAAGTGGCTACTTACCTGCAAGATTTCTCTACCAGACAACTAGTTTCCTCTGCAGAGTCCTGTTACTCATAATTTAATGCTATTGTGATAATAAAGAAGATAGAATAGCTTGTTAATGGATGAATTTCAAGCTTGAATACAAAATTGCTTATTAATTGTTTCTCTTTAACCATTTTGTACTCTTGAATAAATACAGTCATGCCTTTGTGTCTGCAGAGGATTGTTCCAATATCCTCCCTGAATACCAAAATGCTTGGATTTAAGTCTCTTTATAAGATGACATTCTGTTTGCCTATAACCTATATACATCCTCCCTCATACTTTAAATCATCTCTAGATTACTTATACCTAGTACAATGGAAAAGCTGTGGAAATAGTTGTCATAGTTCATTGTTTAGGGAATAATCGGGAAATAAAATCTATATATGCTCATTACAGAAAAAAGTATACATACATATGTATTAGTTTTCTCAATTCAAGATTGGTAGAGTCTGAAGATGTAGAACCAGCAAGGCCAACTGTATGTGTTTTACTTACAGAGTTATTGAATTAATCTACTCAAGTTCCCTACTGTCTACCACGGAGGCATATATGTATTGTGATACACCTATGTATTCATGTTTTAAATATTAACAGATTTTCCATTTCTTTAAAGTATACAATCCAGTGGCAGAATACAATTTTGCACAATAAGTTCATCAATATCACAAGAGTTATAATGTAAGTAAGCAAAGATATTATGAACACCTTGGTGAGAAAAGTAGAATTAGGAAAGTTTTTTTTTTTTTTTTTTTTTTTTTTTTTGGTCTTTTTGAGACAGAGTCTCCCTGTAGCCCCAGCTGACCTGGAATTCACTATGTAGACCAGGCTGGCCTTGAGTTCACAGAGATCTGACTGCCTCTGCCTCCCAAGTGCTGGGATTAAAGGCATGCACCACGACGCCTGGCACAGGAAAGATTTTTTGTTGGTAAAATTATGTCCATTCACTGACATCTCTCTCAGTTACTTTTCTGGTTACTGTGATAAAATACCCCAACAAAAGCAACTTAAAGGAGAAAAGGTTTATTCTGGCTCAATCGTACAGTTCATCACGGGAACTCAAGGCAGCAGGAGCCAGTCATATCACATGCACAGCTAAGAAGCAGTGATGAACGCATGCTCTTACCTCCCTTTTTTTCCATTTATACAGTCCAGGATCCCAGCCAGTAACGGCAAAGCAGCGGGCAGGACTTGTACCTCGTGCCCAGAGGCCTGTCTCCCAGGTGATTCTACTACATGCTGTCATTTTGACAACACTACCATCACAAAACATATTTAAGAATGGGCCATATCCTTGATGGTTTGACCTTTCCTGTTGGCCAGGAACAGTCTGTTACATATACTTTTCTCTTACCAGCTTCTATGACTCATTCTAAATTGCTTCCAGCCTTCTCCTATACTTCAAGGTCTTTGCTAATTCAAATTGTGCTTTCTTCCAAGTTCACTCAAAGACTAATTTCCCTCAAGCCCTTTAAAGTTACTTCATCTTCTTTCACCTCTCCTCTCTGGCCTGCACAATCTTATTTCTTAACCAGAAAGTTGGCACTGCACTCTAGAACACAGGTCCTCAAATTTAAATGTGTGTTTATATCATCCCATACACGGTAACTCAGGTCCTAGGAATATGCACCTTTACAGGATCCCAGATCATTCCAGCCCCAAAGGATTCTAAGCCAGCTTGAGCAGCAGAGTATTTGATCTCAGGGTCTTGCTTCTATTTTTTCCATATGAACTGTGCACAGCCCACAGCGTCTAGCCAAGCGTTAGTATAGTGCCTGCACTGCCTGCACCTGGACTCCAGGGTAAGCCCAGCTCTGCGATTCCTAATAGACCCATCAACTATAACATTAATGATACCTAGCATTTAAAACAGGGCTATCCAAGTGTTCAGAGCAGCTCTCTTAGAAGGAGACCAAGTCATGAGAACCGGATCACTCTGAAAGTCACCAGAAGGGCAAGAGGAAATGACATTTTCTATCCTCTGAGAAAAATACACAGCCATCACCCCAAATAACCTGAGTGCATCTTAAAGGAATTAGACTTTCCGAGACTGCAGAATGCTGTGCCAGTTGAACAGCTCCTAACAGGAGAAGCCTGGAGGAAGTCACTACACTGAAGGTCATTGGCCTTACCCTCACACTCCTAAAGTCGCACCCCAAGAAAGCTTAATTAAAAGTGAGCACCCAGAGCACCCAGGTTTGAAAAGAAAAGGAACTTACAGCAATGGTGTTAGCATACACAAGACCCATGCTGACTCAGACAAAAACCCAGCATAGAACTGGGAAAATGGGCAGGAGGCACCAAATTTAGTCAAAGAACTATTGGCAACTTTTTACTGCTGGGCAAGGGAAGAGTAGACGTTCTTTAAGGGAGTGATGCTGGATAGAATGATTAGACACCAGTGACTGAACTTCCACTGAGGGTACAAAAGTTTGACTCCATAGGCCTTAACACTTGTGTCAGAGTGCATGAATCTGGTGGTGGGGGCGGGCTATGGGAAGGTGCTGATGAGGGAGGGGTCTAAATATGATTAAGATTATTGTATGAACGGCACAGAAATTCAGTAAAAATTATACATTGAGAGAGACAAATAAAGAACCTCGAAGTGGCTCCGAAGGGGAGGTCCCCTGGCCCACCCTGCAGGTGCAAGCGCCTGGGCTGAGCTGGTCACCCGCTGGGGGCGGGGCCTGAGCCAGCAGGGGGCGGGGCCGGCTGGCAGCGACGCGTTGACGTCA